>NC_064628.1:412814910-412817410 GCF_023864275.1 Schistocerca cancellata
CACCCACACATGTCCTACACAGGGGTGCACCCAACACCACCACACTGCCTCCTGTTACAGCACAGAAACAATGGCAGGAATGAATCGCACAGGTCTGCCACTCCCTTGCCGCAACCACAGACGCGGCGCGCCTCCAGTCACGAGCGAAAAGCGCATCCTGACGAGACATAACTGCTGTCACATACTGACGCTGCCTCAGACATCCACTTACAATGATCACTACCAACGAACCTCGGCCCCCCCCCCCCCCAACACACTATCTCTTACCACGTTGTGTACTGTAATCCAACCCATTTCGCACCTTAACCTAACCCATTTTGCACCTTAACCTAACCAAATTTGTAACGCAATTTGTACCGCAATGTAACGCAATTTGTACCGCAATGTAACGCAATTTGTACCGCAATGTAACGCAATTTGTACCGCAATGTAACTCAATTTGTACCGCAATGTAACTCAATTTGTACCGCAATGTAACTCAATTTGTACCGCAATGTAACTCAATTTGTACCGCAATGTAACGCAATTTGTGCCTTAACCTAACCCAAGTTGGGCCTTAACCTAACCCAAGTTGGGCCTTAACCTAACCCAAGTTGGGCCTTAACCTAACCCAAGTTGGGCCTTAACCTAACCCAAGTTGGGCCTTAACCTAACCCAAGTTGGGCCTTAACCTAACCCAAGTTGGGCCTTAACCTAACCCAAGTTGTGCCTTAACCTAACCCACGTTGTGCCTTAACCTAACCCACGTTGTGCCTTAACCTAACCCACGTTGTGCCTTAACCTAACCCACGTTGTGCCTTAACCTAACCCACGTTGTGCCTTAACCTAACCCACGTTGTGCCTTAACCTAACCCACGTTGTGCCCTAACCTAACCCACGTTGTGCCTTAACCTAACCCACGTTGTGCCTTAACCTAACCCACGTTGTGCCTTAACCTAACCCACGTTGTGCCTTAACCTAACCCACGTTGTGCCTTAACCTAACCCACGTTGTGCCTTAACCTAACCCACGTTGTGCCTTAACCTAACCCACGTTGTGCCTTAACCTAACCCACGTTGTGCCTTAACCTAACCCACGTTGTGCCTTAACCTAACCCACGTTGTGCCTTAACCTAACCCACGTTGTGCCTTAACCTAACCCACGTTGTGCCTTAACCTAACCCACGTTGTGCCTTAACCTAACCCACGTTGTGCCTTAACCTAACCCAAGTTGTGCCTTAACCTAACCCACGTTGTGCCTTAACCTAACCCACGTTGTGCCTTAACCTGCTCTGTAATTGGCATATGACACGTTACATTAATCCAGTGTTGTCTAACCACAACCCTCTGAATATAGTTCGCTACTCGCACCGCCCACCCTCTTGTGTATCGTTTCATGTTCAACACTTCGCAAGTGTTGCTTACTTTTTACATGCTCCCGCTGTACACTGTAATGTGGACGACTGCAGGATGTACATCGCCCCCCCCCTCCCCCCTGCCTTCGCACGCTGGTCGTTCAGGTGCTTGCGTGTTCAATGCCCTTCGCAGCTGTTCACTGGCATTCGCATGTCGAAGCGCTCAGTCTACGTCGTGGTACGGCCTGTGTCCACTGTCCGCTGATGTCGTAAGCTTAACCCTCACATTGTACTGCACATAGGTCCGTATGTACTGAATGATACGCTGTGGCACATGTGTGACCGTACAACGACTGCGCCCAACAACAGCGAACCATACGGTCCAAATGTTGTGCACTCAGCCACGTGCCGTCTCCCCATAACAGCTACATTGCAGTGTGGTACGCCATAGAGACGTGTGGGAGTAACGGACGCCCTGGATGGCGATCAGCATGAGCCGTCTGTTGATGTAGTGGCGCGTGTATTCAAACGTAGTCGTCTCTTCTCACACAGTGTGATAGCATGGTGCACCGCGTTCCACATCTGCGACATGGTACAGATGCTGGTTGACAGTCGGTCTCGTAATGGACATCGCATACGTAGGGGGCCACCTCCCACGCGTTCTCTAGTCGGGCACATTTTGTTGCGTGTATGTGGGCAGACGTAGTGTGTCGTGACACCTAACAGACAGGTATGCAATAATCGTTGCATTTGCAAACTGGGATGGACGTCTCCGTTTGCTGGTGACGTTACGCAAATGAACAACTGGTAAACCCATTGTGGTGCGGTTGTTGTTGCTGGAGGTAAATCAGTAAGGGCAAATCTGTGTGTGAAGCGATACGCGGCGGTGGCTGGGTGGGACCGTCCCCGGCCGGTGAGGGGGGGCCGCCCGGCGTGCTGGCCGCGCGGTGCGTGGGCGCACGCGCTACAGCCGGCTGGTGGGGGCGCCCAGTGGCAGGCGCGCCGGCCGACGGACGCGGCAGGCGGCGCAGCTGCGCGCCGGGGCACCCTGCGCGCGGCGCCGGGCGGCCAAAGTGGGTCCTCGCGGGCCCGGTGCGAAGCGCGGTGGACATCTGCAGTGTGCTGGTCCGACTGAGGACTGTGTGCGTTGAGGATGCGCCGCCGCCC
>NC_064628.1:412822410-412824910 GCF_023864275.1 Schistocerca cancellata
AGTCAGTCGATCCTAAGCCCTAGGAGAAATCCGATGTTGATGGGGGCCGTCATAGCATGATGCACTTTGTGCTGGCCCCCGTTGGGCGAAAGGGAATCCGGTTCCTATTCCGGAACCCGGCAGCGGAACCGATACAAGTCGGGCCCCTC
Source organism: Schistocerca cancellata (assembly GCF_023864275.1). Lineage (NCBI taxonomy): Eukaryota > Metazoa > Arthropoda > Insecta > Orthoptera > Acrididae > Schistocerca > Schistocerca cancellata. The sequence goes on from NC_064628.1 coordinate 412,822,560, forward strand.
TTTTAGAGATGCTCGTCGGGGTAACCCAAAAGGACCCGGAGACGCCGTCGGGAGATCGGGGAAGAGTTTTCTTTTCTGCATGAGCGTTCGAGTTCCCTGGAATCCTCTAGCAGGGAGATAGGGTTTGGAACGCGAAGAGCACCGCAGTTGCGGCGGTGTCCCGATCTTCCCCTCGGACCTTGAAAATCCGGGAGAGGGCCACGTGGAGGTGTCGCGCCGGTTCGTACCCATATCCGCAGCAGGTCTCCAAGGTGAAGAGCCTCTAGTCGATAGAATAATGTAGGTAAGGGAAGTCGGCAAATTGGATCCGTAACTTCGGGATAAGGATTGGCTCTGAGGATCGGGGCGTGTCGGGCTTGGTCGGGAAGTGGGTCAGCGCTAACGTGCCGGGCCTGGGCGAGGTGAGTGCCGTAGGGGTGCCGGTAAGTGCGGGCGTTTAGCGCGGGCGTGGTCTGCTCTCGCCGTTGGTTGGCCTCGTGCTGGCCGGCGGTGCAGGATGCGCGCGCCTGCGCGGCGTTCGTGCCCCGGTGCTTCAACCTGCGCGCAGGATCCGAGCTCGGTCCCGTGCCTTGGCCTCCCACGGATCTTCCTTGCTGCGAGGCCGCGTCCGCCTTAGCGTGCTCCTCCGGGGGCGCGCGGGTGCGCGGATTCTCTTCGGCCGCCATTCAACGATCAACTCAGAACTGGCACGGACTGGGGGAATCCGACTGTCTAATTAAAACAAAGCATTGCGATGGCCCTAGCGGGTGTTGACGCAATGTGATTTCTGCCCAGTGCTCTGAATGTCAACGTGAAGAAATTCAAGCAAGCGCGGGTAAACGGCGGGAGTAACTATGACTCTCTTCCTTGGGTTGTAGCTACTGGGGGAGTGATGCGCAATACATGGGCCTAGCCCTCTTAGCCTCTCCTCTCCTGCGGTCTTCTCCCCTTCACGTGGGCCCGCTGACTTCGCAGAGTGGAAGACCGCACCAGGGGCTTGGGGGGGTTACCAGCCCCCCCTCGCATTATCCCTTTATAGTTGGGGGCAGCATAGAAGAGAGAAGAAAAGGTGGCCCTTCCGCTGAAGGTGCCACCCCAGCTACCCCAGCACCTATCCGGCCAACCGGCCGAGTCGAAGATCCGATGGATGGTGTAGGTACATTTGCCTGCAGAGAGTGCCACCGCACATTTACGACCAAGAACGGCCTCGGGGTCCACCGCCGCCGCCAACACCTGGCGGCCACCAACGCGGAGATCAACACGGAGAGGCACCGCGCGAGGTGGACGGAAGAAGAAGTCCTTTCGCTCGCCAAAGCGGAGGCGGAACTGTTCCTTGAGAGGGACGCTCGGTTCTTCTTTGTCAACCAAGAGCTGATTAGGATGTTCCCCGACCGAACGCTTGAGGCAATCAAGTGCCGACGGCGGCAAGCTGCCCACAAGCAGCTTGTCCGCGAATTCATGGAGGCACTTGAGATCGGTCGGGGGGAAGAGCCGGCGTCCCGCCGGGGAGCGGTGACGCAGCCGCCTGACGCGGGCGATGGCGCTGCGCCGTCCGACGACGCAGCTGCGGACTTCGCGGCCGACACCACCGGGCCGCCTGCGGAGGGGCCGACTGACGCCGCCATCTGGGAGCATCTCGCGGAGCTGCCTGCTTCCGCCCAGCGTTTCTCTGCCCTGGACCGAGTTGTTGGTCTGGGGCGGGGTACGCCGCCCGAGGTCATCCTGGGCATGCTCCCGGATGCCCTTGCGTCGGTCGGGTCCAGGAGGGAGAGGACGAGTACCAGGACACAGCGGCCGCGCCAACCATCCAAGCGGCCGCCTGCCGCCCCGCCGCTGCAGAAGCGCAAGCGGCGCCGTTGGGAGTACGCGCGGACGCAGGACGCCTTCCGCAGGTCGCGCGCGCGTTGCGTGCGTGGCCTGCTGGACGGCACCCTGCTGCAGCCGCCACCTGACATCCCCGGTCTGCTGGACTTCTGGGCGGACCTCTTCACCAAGAAGCCGATCTCCACCGCCGGCTTCATCCGTGACCGCCTTCTCCCGCACTCGGAGCCTGTCGCTCCTGAGTGCCTATGGGGGCCGGTCACACGTGAGGAGGTCGCTGCTGCCTTGCCGCCCAGGGGGTCGGCAGCCGGGCCGGACGTCCTTACCCCAGCGGAGCTGCGGCGCCTGCCGCACGAAGTCCTGGAGAAACTCTTGAACCTCTTCCTCCTGGCCCGCGCCCTCCCCGAGAGTCTGCTTCGCGCGCGGACGATACTACTCCCCAAAACGGCTGCACCAACATCCCCCGCTGACTTTCGCCCCATTACGGTCTGCTCGGTGTTGGCGCGGACCTTTCACAAGGTTCTCGCGTCACGCCTGATGCGTGCTTGTGC
>NC_064628.1:412829910-412832410 GCF_023864275.1 Schistocerca cancellata
GGTGCATCCTCTCCGCCACAGTACACCATCCACACTATGATAACCACACCAGGGGTTTCAATTATAAAATAGAATATCCCACCCGTCCGACATCCACAATTGCTCAGATAAGCCACCAACACCCACACATGTCCTACACAGGGGTGCACCCAACACCACCACACTGCCTCCTGTTACAGCACAGAAACAATGGCAGGAATGAATCGCACAGGTCTGCCACTCCCTTGCCGCAACCACAGACGCGGCGCGCCTCCAGTCACGAGCGAAAAGCGCATCCTGACGAGACATAACTGCTGTCACATACTGACGCTGCCTCAGACATCCACTTACAATGATCACTACCAACGAACCTCGGCCCCCCCCCCCCCAACACACTATCTCTTACCACGTTGTGTACTGTAATCCAACCCATTTCGCACCTTAACCTAACCCATTTTGCACCTTAACCTAACCAAATTTGTAACGCAATTTGTACTGCAATGTAACGCAATTTGTACCGCAATGTAACGCAATTTGTACCGCAATGTAACGCAATTTGTACCGCAATGTAACTCAATTTGTACCGCAATGTAACTCAATTTGTACCGCAATGTAACTCAATTTGTACCGCAATGTAACTCAATTTGTACCGCAATGTAACGCAATTTGTGCCTTAACCTAACCCAAGTTGGGCCTTAACCTAACCCAAGTTGGGCCTTAACCTAACCCAAGTTGGGCCTTAACCTAACCCAAGTTGGGCCTTAACCTAACCCAAGTTGGGCCTTAACCTAACCCAAGTTGGGCCTTAACCTAACCCAAGTTGTGCCTTAACCTAACCCACGTTGTGCCTTAACCTAACCCACGTTGTGCCTTAACCTAACCCACGTTGTGCCTTAACCTAACCCACGTTGTGCCTTAACCTAACCCACGTTGTGCCTTAACCTAACCCACGTTGTGCCCTAACCTAACCCACGTTGTGCCTTAACCTAACCCACGTTGTGCCTTAACCTAACCCACGTTGTGCCTTAACCTAACCCACGTTGTGCCTTAACCTAACCCACGTTGTGCCTTAACCTAACCCACGTTGTGCCTTAACCTAACCCACGTTGTGCCTTAACCTAACCCACGTTGTGCCTTAACCTAACCCACGTTGTGCCTTAACCTAACCCACGTTGTGCCTTAACCTAACCCACGTTGTGCCTTAACCTAACCCACGTTGTGCCTTAACCTAACCCACGTTGTGCCTTAACCTAACCCACGTTGTGCCTTAACCTAACCCACGTTGTGCCTTAACCTAACCCACGTTGTGCCTTAACCTAACCCAAGTTGTGCCTTAACCTAACCCACGTTGTGCCTTAACCTAACCCACGTTGTGCCTTAACCTGCTCTGTAATTGGCATATGACACGTTACATTAATCCAGTGTTGTCTAACCACAACCCTCTGAATATAGTTCGCTACTCGCACCGCCCACCCTCTTGTGTATCGTTTCATGTTCAACACTTCGCAAGTGTTGCTTACTTTTTACATGCTCCCGCTGTACACTGTAATGTGGACGACTGCAGGATGTACATCGCCCCCCCCCCCTCCCCCCTGCCTTCGCACGCTGGTCGTTCAGGTGCTTGCGTGTTCAATGCCCTTCGCAGCTGTTCACTGGCATTCGCATGTCGAAGCGCTCAGTCTACGTCGTGGTACGGCCTGTGTCCACTGTCCGCTGATGTCGTAAGCTTAACCCTCACATTGTACTGCACATAGGTCCGTATGTACTGAATGATACGCTGTGGCACATGTGTGACCGTACAACGACTGCGCCCAACAACAGCGAACCATACGGTCCAAATGTTGTGCACTCAGCCACGTGCCGTCTCCCCATAACAGCTACATTGCAGTGTGGTACGCCATAGAGACGTGTGGGAGTAACGGACGCCCTGGATGGCGATCAGCATGAGCCGTCTGTTGATGTAGTGGCGCGTGTATTCAAACGTAGTCGTCTCTTCTCACACAGTGTGATAGCATGGTGCACCGCGTTCCACATCTGCGACATGGTACAGATGCTGGTTGACAGTCGGTCTCGTAATGGACATCGCATACGTAGGGGGCCACCTCCCACGCGTTCTCTAGTCGGGCACATTTTGTTGCGTGTATGTGGGCAGACGTAGTGTGTCGTGACACCTAACAGACAGGTATGCAATAATCGTTGCATTTGCAAACTGGGATGGACGTCTCCGTTTGCTGGTGACGTTACGCAAATGAACAACTGGTAAACCCATTGTGGTGCGGTTGTTGTTGCTGGAGGTAAATCAGTAAGGGCAAATCTGTGTGTGAAGCGATACGCGGCGGTGGCTGGGTGGGACCGTCCCCGGCCGGTGAGGGGGGGCCGCCCGGCGTGCTGGCCGCGCGGTGCGTGGGCGCACGCGCTACAGCCGGCTGGTGGGGGCGCCCAGTGGCAGGCGCGCCGGCCGACGGACGCGGCAGGCGGCGCAGCTGCGCGCCGGGGCACCCTGCGCGCGGCGCCGGGCGGC
>NC_064628.1:412842410-412844910 GCF_023864275.1 Schistocerca cancellata
GTTGTGCCTTAACCTAACCCACGTTGTGCCTTAACCTAACCCACGTTGTGCCTTAACCTAACCCACGTTGTGCCTTAACCTAACCCACGTTGTGCCTTAACCTAACCCACGTTGTGCCTTAACCTAACCCACGTTGTGCCTTAACCTAACCCACGTTGTGCCTTAACCTAACCCACGTTGTGCCTTAACCTAACCCACGTTGTGCCTTAACCTAACCCACGTTGTGCCTTAACCTAACCCACGTTGTGCCTTAACCTAACCCACGTTGTGCCTTAACCTAACCCAAGTTGTGCCTTAACCTAACCCACGTTGTGCCTTAACCTAACCCACGTTGTGCCTTAACCTGCTCTGTAATTGGCATATGACACGTTACATTAATCCAGTGTTGTCTAACCACAACCCTCTGAATATAGTTCGCTACTCGCACCGCCCACCCTCTTGTGTATCGTTTCATGTTCAACACTTCGCAAGTGTTGCTTACTTTTTACATGCTCCCGCTGTACACTGTAATGTGGACGACTGCAGGATGTACATCGCCCCCCCCCCTCCCCCCTGCCTTCGCACGCTGGTCGTTCAGGTGCTTGCGTGTTCAATGCCCTTCGCAGCTGTTCACTGGCATTCGCATGTCGAAGCGCTCAGTCTACGTCGTGGTACGGCCTGTGTCCACTGTCCGCTGATGTCGTAAGCTTAACCCTCACACTGTACTGCACATAGGTCCGTATGTACTGAATGATACGCTGTGGCACATGTGTGACCGTACAACGACTGCGCCCAACAACAGCGAACCATACGGTCCAAATGTTGTGCACTCAGCCACGTGCCGTCTCCCCATAACAGCTACATTGCAGTGTGGTACGCCATAGAGACGTGTGGGAGTAACGGACGCCCTGGATGGCGATCAGCATGAGCCGTCTGTTGATGTAGTGGCGCGTGTATTCAAACGTAGTCGTCTCTTCTCACACAGTGTGATAGCATGGTGCACCGCGTTCCACATCTGCGACATGGTACAGATGCTGGTTGACAGTCGGTCTCGTAATGGACATCGCATACGTAGGGGGCCACCTCCCACGCGTTCTCTAGTCGGGCACATTTTGTTGCGTGTATGTGGGCAGACGTAGTGTGTCGTGACACCTAACAGACAGGTATGCAATAATCGTTGCATTTGCAAACTGGGATGGACGTCTCCGTTTGCTGGTGACGTTACGCAAATGAACAACTGGTAAACCCATTGTGGTGCGGTTGTTGTTGCTGGAGGTAAATCAGTAAGGGCAAATCTGTGTGTGAAGCGATACGCGGCGGTGGCTGGGTGGGACCGTCCCCGGCCGGTGAGGGGGGGCCGCCCGGCGTGCTGGCCGCGCGGTGCGTGGGCGCACGCGCTACAGCCGGCTGGTGGGGGCGCCCAGTGGCAGGCGCGCCGGCCGACGGACGCGGCAGGCGGCGCAGCTGCGCGCCGGGGCACCCTGCGCGCGGCGCCGGGCGGCCAAAGTGGGTCCTCGCGGGCCCGGTGCGAAGCGCGGTGGACATCTGCAGTGTGCTGGTCCGACTGAGGACTGTGTGCGTTGAGGATGCGCCGCCGCCCGGCACTCGGCGCCGCGACGCCGTCTGCTGCTCGGTCGCCGCAGCGGTTCTCGCTGGTGGTTTGTATCGCAGTTGTGCAGACGTGTTGGCACGTGCGCTGTGCTGGGAGAGTTCGCTTCGGCACCCACGTGGGGCCTTTGCCCTTCTGTGGCGCTGGCGTTGGAGCTGCCGGTCACCGTAGGTGGCGCGTGTTGTCTCCCGCCGGCAATGCCACGACAGCACGCTCCCGGGCCTCTGTCGGCAGCGGCAAGCTCAGTTGGGAGCACGGGTGGTCGCACCTAAAGCGTCTACTCGCCTAACTCCGGGCGATTGCGCCTCTCTCGAACCCGACCAAGTACTTAGGACGGCGCTGCGCGCCGCCGGGACCTGAGAGGGTTTCGAGGTGTATTGTGCAGGGGAGCTCAGCCTCCTCCTGTTTGCAGAATAATTGAGCGGACGCTTGCGTGTTCGCGCGGGCCCCTGGGACACACTCCCGGGCGGCCGGCTGCTCAGCTCTAGTTGACGCAGCTCCCTGGTTGATCCTGCCAGTAGTCATATGCTTGTCTCAAAGATTAAGCCATGCATGTCTCAGTACAAGCCGCATTAAGGTGAAACCGCGAATGGCTCATTAAATCAGTTATGGTTCCTTAGATCGTACCCACGTTACTTGGATAACTGTGGTAATTCTAGAGCTAATACATGCAAACAGAGTCCCGACCAGAGATGGAAGGGACGCTTTTATTAGATCAAAACCAATCGGTCGGCTCGTCCGGTCCGTTTGCCTTGGTGACTCTGAATAACTTTGGGCTGATCGCACGGTCCTCGTACCGGCGACGCATCTTTCAAATGTCTGCCTTATCAACTGTCGATGGTAGGTTCTGCGCCTACCATGGTTGTAACGGGTAACGGGGAATCAGGGTTCGATTCCGGAGAGGGAGCCTGA
>NC_064628.1:412854910-412857410 GCF_023864275.1 Schistocerca cancellata
CATCGCCCCCCCCCCCCTCCCCCCTGCCTTCGCACGCTGGTCGTTCAGGTGCTTGCGTGTTCAATGCCCTTCGCAGCTGTTCACTGGCATTCGCATGTCGAAGCGCTCAGTCTACGTCGTGGTACGGCCTGTGTCCACTGTCCGCTGATGTCGTAAGCTTAACCCTCACATTGTACTGCACATAGGTCCGTATGTACTGAATGATACGCTGTGGCACATGTGTGACCGTACAACGACTGCGCCCAACAACAGCGAACCATACGGTCCAAATGTTGTGCACTCAGCCACGTGCCGTCTCCCCATAACAGCTACATTGCAGTGTGGTACGCCATAGAGACGTGTGGGAGTAACGGACGCCCTGGATGGCGATCAGCATGAGCCGTCTGTTGATGTAGTGGCGCGTGTATTCAAACGTAGTCGTCTCTTCTCACACAGTGTGATAGCATGGTGCACCGCGTTCCACATCTGCGACATGGTACAGATGCTGGTTGACAGTCGGTCTCGTAATGGACATCGCATACGTAGGGGGCCACCTCCCACGCGTTCTCTAGTCGGGCACATTTTGTTGCGTGTATGTGGGCAGACGTAGTGTGTCGTGACACCTAACAGACAGGTATGCAATAATCGTTGCATTTGCAAACTGGGATGGACGTCTCCGTTTGCTGGTGACGTTACGCAAATGAACAACTGGTAAACCCATTGTGGTGCGGTTGTTGTTGCTGGAGGTAAATCAGTAAGGGCAAATCTGTGTGTGAAGCGATACGCGGCGGTGGCTGGGTGGGACCGTCCCCGGCCGGTGAGGGGGGGCCGCCCGGCGTGCTGGCCGCGCGGTGCGTGGGCGCACGCGCTACAGCCGGCTGGTGGGGGCGCCCAGTGGCAGGCGCGCCGGCCGACGGACGCGGCAGGCGGCGCAGCTGCGCGCCGGGGCACCCTGCGCGCGGCGCCGGGCGGCCAAAGTGGGTCCTCGCGGGCCCGGTGCGAAGCGCGGTGGACATCTGCAGTGTGCTGGTCCGACTGAGGACTGTGTGCGTTGAGGATGCGCCGCCGCCCGGCACTCGGCGCCGCGACGCCGTCTGCTGCTCGGTCGCTCCAGCGGTTCTCGCTGGTGGTTTGTATCGCAGTTGTGCAGACGTGTTGGCACGTGCGCTGTGCTGGGAGAGTTCGCTTCGGCACCCACGTGGGGCCTTTGCCCTTCTGTGGCGCTGGCGTTGGAGCTGCCGGTCACCGTAGGTGGCGCGTGTTGTCTCCCGCCGGCAATGCCACGACAGCACGCTCCCGGGCCTCTGTCGGCAGCGGCAAGCTCAGTTGGGAGCACGGGTGGTCGCACCTAAAGCGTCTACTCGCCTAACTCCGGGCGATTGCGCCTCTCTCGAACCCGACCAAGTACTTAGGACGGCGCTGCGCGCCGCCGGGACCTGAGAGGGTTTCGAGGTGTATTGTGCAGGGGAGCTCAGCCTCCTCCTGTTTGCAGAATAATTGAGCGGACGCTTGCGTGTTCGCGCGGGCCCCTGGGACACACTCCCGGGCGGCCGGCTGCTCAGCTCTAGTTGACGCAGCTCCCTGGTTGATCCTGCCAGTAGTCATATGCTTGTCTCAAAGATTAAGCCATGCATGTCTCAGTACAAGCCGCATTAAGGTGAAACCGCGAATGGCTCATTAAATCAGTTATGGTTCCTTAGATCGTACCCACGTTACTTGGATAACTGTGGTAATTCTAGAGCTAATACATGCAAACAGAGTCCCGACCAGAGATGGAAGGGACGCTTTTATTAGATCAAAACCAATCGGTCGGCTCGTCCGGTCCGTTTGCCTTGGTGACTCTGAATAACTTTGGGCTGATCGCACGGTCCTCGTACCGGCGACGCATCTTTCAAATGTCTGCCTTATCAACTGTCGATGGTAGGTTCTGCGCCTACCATGGTTGTAACGGGTAACGGGGAATCAGGGTTCGATTCCGGAGAGGGAGCCTGAGAAACGGCTACCACATCCAAGGAAGGCAGCAGGCGCGCAAATTACCCACTCCCGGCACGGGGAGGTAGTGACGAAAAATAACGATACGGGACTCATCCGAGGCCCCGTAATCGGAATGAGTACACTTTAAATCCTTTAACGAGTATCTATTGGAGGGCAAGTCTGGTGCCAGCAGCCGCGGTAATTCCAGCTCCAATAGCGTATATTAAAGTTGTTGCGGTTAAAAAGCTCGTAGTTGGATTTGTGTCCCACGCTGTTGGTTCACCGCCCGTCGGTGTTTAACTGGCATGTATCGTGGGACGTCCTGCCGGTGGGGCGAGCCGAAGGCGTGCGACCGCCTCGTGCGTGTTCGTGCGTCCCGAGGCGGACCCCGTTGAAATCCTACCAAGGTGCTCTTTATTGAGTGTCTGGGTGGGCCGGCACGTTTACTTTGAACAAATTAGAGTGCTTAAAGCAGGCAAGCCCGCCTGAATACTGTGTGCATGGAATAATGGAATAGGACCTCGGTTCTATTTTGTTGGTTTTCGGA
>NC_064628.1:412864910-412867410 GCF_023864275.1 Schistocerca cancellata
TAAAATAGAATATCCCACCCGTCCGACATCCACAATTGCAAGGATAAGCCACCAACACCCACACATGTCCTACACAGGGGTGCACCCAACACCACCACACTGCCTCCTGTTACAGCACAGAAACAATGGCAGGAATGAATCGCACAGGTCTGCCACTCCCTTGCCGCAACCACAGACGCGGCGCGCCTCCAGTCACGAGCGAAAAGCGCATCCTGACGAGACATAACTGCTGTCACATACTGACGCTGCCTCAGACATCCACTTACAATGATCACTACCAACGAACCTCGGCCCCCCCCCCCAACACACTATCTCTTACCACGTTGTGTACTGTAATCCAACCCATTTCGCACCTTAACCTAACCCATTTTGCACCTTAACCTAACCAAATTTGTAACGCAATTTGTACCGCAATGTAACGCAATTTGTACCGCAATGTAACGCAATTTGTACCGCAATGTAACGCAATTTGTACCGCAATGTAACTCAATTTGTACCGCAATGTAACTCAATTTGTACCGCAATGTAACTCAATTTGTACCGCAATGTAACTCAATTTGTACCGCAATGTAACGCAATTTGTGCCTTAACCTAACCCAAGTTGGGCCTTAACCTAACCCAAGTTGGGCCTTAACCTAACCCAAGTTGGGCCTTAACCTAACCCAAGTTGGGCCTTAACCTAACCCAAGTTGGGCCTTAACCTAACCCAAGTTGGGCCTTAACCTAACCCAAGTTGGGCCTTAACCTAACCCAAGTTGGGCCTTAACCTAACCCAAGTTGGGCCTTAACCTAACCCAAGTTGTGCCTTAACCTAACCCACGTTGTGCCTTAACCTAACCCACGTTGTGCCTTAACCTAACCCACGTTGTGCCTTAACCTAACCCACGTTGTGCCTTAACCTAACCCACGTTGTGCCTTAACCTAACCCACGTTGTGCCTTAACCTAACCCACGTTGTGCCTTAACCTAACCCACGTTGTGCCCTAACCTAACCCACGTTGTGCCTTAACCTAACCCACGTTGTGCCTTAACCTAACCCACGTTGTGCCTTAACCTAACCCACGTTGTGCCTTAACCTAACCCACGTTGTGCCTTAACCTAACCCACGTTGTGCCTTAACCTAACCCACGTTGTGCCTTAACCTAACCCACGTTGTGCCTTAACCTAACCCACGTTGTGCCTTAACCTAACCCACGTTGTGCCTTAACCTAAGCCACGTTGTGCCTTAACCTAACCCACGTTGTGCCTTAACCTAACCCACGTTGTGCCTTAACCTAACCCACGTTGTGCCTTAACCTAACCCACGTTGTGCCTTAACCTAACCCACGTTGTGCCTTAACCTAACCCAAGTTGTGCCTTAACCTAACCCACGTTGTGCCTTAACCTAACCCACGTTGTGCCTTAACCTGCTCTGTAATTGGCATATGACACGTTACATTAATCCAGTGTTGTCTAACCACAACCCTCTGAATATAGTTCGCTACTCGCACCGCCCACCCTCTTGTGTATCGTTTCATGTTCAACACTTCGCAAGTGTTGCTTACTTTTTACATGCTCCCGCTGTACACTGTAATGTGGACGACTGCAGGATGTACATCGCCCCCCCCCTCCCCCCCTGCCTTCGCACGCTGGTCGTTCAGGTGCTTGCGTGTTCAATGCCCTTCGCAGCTGTTCACTGGCATTCGCATGTCGAAGCGCTCAGTCTACGTCGTGGTACGGCCTGTGTCCACTGTCCGCTGATGTCGTAAGCTTAACCCTCACATTGTACTGCACATAGGTCCGTATGTACTGAATGATACGCTGTGGCACATGTGTGACCGTACAACGACTGCGCCCAACAACAGCGAACCATACGGTCCAAATGTTGTGCACTCAGCCACGTGCCGTCTCCCCATAACAGCTACATTGCAGTGTGGTACGCCATAGAGACGTGTGGGAGTAACGGACGCCCTGGATGGCGATCAGCATGAGCCGTCTGTTGATGTAGTGGCGCGTGTATTCAAACGTAGTCGTCTCTTCTCACACAGTGTGATAGCATGGTGCACCGCGTTCCACATCTGCGACATGGTACAGATGCTGGTTGACAGTCGGTCTCGTAATGGACATCGCATACGTAGGGGGCCACCTCCCACGCGTTCTCTAGTCGGGCACATTTTGTTGCGTGTATGTGGGCAGACGTAGTGTGTCGTGACACCTAACAGACAGGTATGCAATAATCGTTGCATTTGCAAACTGGGATGGACGTCTCCGTTTGCTGGTGACGTTACGCAAATGAACAACTGGTAAACCCATTGTGGTGCGGTTGTTGTTGCTGGAGGTAAATCAGTAAGGGCAAATCTGTGTGTGAAGCGATACGCGGCGGTGGCTGGGTGGGACCGTCCCCGGCCGGTGAGGGGGGGCCGCCCGGCGTGCTGGCCGCGCGGTGCGTGGGCGCACGCGCTACAGCCGGCTGGTGGGGGCGCCCAGTGGCAGGCGCGCCGGCCGACGGACGCGGCAGGCGG
>NC_064628.1:412872410-412874910 GCF_023864275.1 Schistocerca cancellata
GCGGTGGGCGCAGAAGGGTCTGGGCGTGAGCCTGCCTGGAGCCGCCGTCGGTGCAGATCTTGGTGGTAGTAGCAAATACTCCAGCGAGGCCCTGGAGGGCTGACGCGGAGAAGGGTTTCGTGTGAACAGCCGTTGCACACGAGTCAGTCGATCCTAAGCCCTAGGAGAAATCCGATGTTGATGGGGGCCGTCATAGCATGATGCACTTTGTGCTGGCCCCCGTTGGGCGAAAGGGAATCCGGTTCCTATTCCGGAACCCGGCAGCGGAACCGATACAAGTCGGGCCCCTCTTTTAGAGATGCTCGTCGGGGTAACCCAAAAGGACCCGGAGACGCCGTCGGGAGATCGGGGAAGAGTTTTCTTTTCTGCATGAGCGTTCGAGTTCCCTGGAATCCTCTAGCAGGGAGATAGGGTTTGGAACGCGAAGAGCACCGCAGTTGCGGCGGTGTCCCGATCTTCCCCTCGGACCTTGAAAATCCGGGAGAGGGCCACGTGGAGGTGTCGCGCCGGTTCGTACCCATATCCGCAGCAGGTCTCCAAGGTGAAGAGCCTCTAGTCGATAGAATAATGTAGGTAAGGGAAGTCGGCAAATTGGATCCGTAACTTCGGGATAAGGATTGGCTCTGAGGATCGGGGCGTGTCGGGCTTGGTCGGGAAGTGGGTCAGCGCTAACGTGCCGGGCCTGGGCGAGGTGAGTGCCGTAGGGGTGCCGGTAAGTGCGGGCGTTTAGCGCGGGCGTGGTCTGCTCTCCCCGTTGGTTGGCCTCGTGCTGGCCGGCGGTGCAGGATGCGCGCGCCTGCGCGGCGTTCGTGCCCCGGTGCTTCAACCTGCGCGCAGGATCCGAGCTCGGTCCCGTGCCTTGGCCTCCCACGGATCTTCCTTGCTGCGAGGCCGCGTCCGCCTTAGCGTGCTCCTCCGGGGGCGCGCGGGTGCGCGGATTCTCTTCGGCCGCCATTCAACGATCAACTCAGAACTGGCACGGACTGGGGGAATCCGACTGTCTAATTAAAACAAAGCATTGCGATGGCCCTAGCGGGTGTTGACGCAATGTGATTTCTGCCCAGTGCTCTGAATGTCAACGTGAAGAAATTCAAGCAAGCGCGGGTAAACGGCGGGAGTAACTATGACTCTCTTAAGGCGGCCAAGTGGCGGCGGTGTGGCTGCATCCGGACTTGGCTTTTCGAAGTGCGGTCTTGATGTAGTCGTGCTGCTGCTGCGAGGTGCCTTCCTTGGGTTGTAGTTACTGGGAGAGTGATGCGCAATACATGGGCCTAGCCCTCTTAGCCTCTCCTCTCCTGCGGTCTTCTCCCCTTCTCGTGGGCCCGCTGATTTTCGCAGAGTGGAAGACCGCACCAGGGGCTTGGGGGGGTTACCAGCCCCCCCTCGCATTATCCCTTTCAAGTTGGGGGCAGCAGACAAGTGAATAACAGTGGTGGCCCTTCCGCTGAAGGTGCCACCCCAGCTTCCCCAGCTCCTAGCCGGCCAACCGGCCGTGCCGAAGATCTTGTAACTGTTGCAGCTATCTACGCCTGTAGTGAGTGTCACCGTACCTTCACCACCAAGACCGGTCTCGGGGTCCATCGCCGCCGCCAACACCTTGCGGCCGCCAACGCAGAGATCGTCACGGAGAGGCATCGCGCGAGGTGGACGGAGGAAGAAGTCCTGTCGCTCGCCAAGGCAGAGGCCGAACTGTTCCTTGAGAGGGACGCCCGGTTCTTCTTTGTCAATCAAGAACTCATCAGGATGTTCCCCGACCGAACGCTCGAAGCAATCAAGTGCCGACGGCGGCAAGCTGCCCACAAGCAGCTTGTCCGCCAATTCATGGAGGCGCTTGAGATCGGTCGGGGGGAAGAGCCGGCGTCCCGCCGGGGAGCAGCGAGCCCGCTGCCTGACGCGGGCGAGACCGCTGCGCCGCCTGTCGACGCAGCCGAGGACTTCGCGGCCGACACCACCGGGCCGCCGCCGGAGGGGCCGACTGACGCCGCCATCTGGGAGTATCTGGCGGGGCTACCTGCTTCCGCCCAGCGTTTCTCTGCCCTGGATCGAGTCATTGGTCTAGGGCGGGGCACGCCGCCCGATGTCATCCTGGGCATGCTCCCGGATGCCCTTGCGTCGGTCGGGTCCAGAGGGGAGAGATCGATCACCAGGACACAGCGGCCGCGCCAACCATCTAAGCGGCCGCCTGCAGCGCCGCCGACGCAGAAGCGCAAGCGGCGCCGCTGGGAGTATGCGAGAACGCAGGATGCCTTCCGAAGGTCGCGTGCACGTTGCGTGCGCGGCCTCTTGGATGGCACCCTGCTCCAGCCGCCACCTGCCATCCCTGGTCTGCTGGACTTCCTGGCGGACCTCTTCACCAAGAAGCCCATTTCCACCGCGGGCTTCATTCGTGACCGCCTCCTCCCGCACTCGGAACCTGTCGCTCTCGAGTGCCTATGGGGGCCGGTCACACATGAGGAGGTCGCCGCCGCGTTGCCGCCCAGGGGATCAGCGGCCGGGCCGG
>NC_064628.1:412879910-412884910 GCF_023864275.1 Schistocerca cancellata
AAATCGCAACCCAAGCGGATGAACGGCGGACTCTTCCCGCACTCGTACGTTGCAATCCACCCCTATATCTTGCGTTTCATGAAGAGTTATATCCAATATGCCAAATTCCCGCTGTCCCTGTAAGTCTGTGCACACAATATGAACCACACCTCAGCGAGACACTCTATCACACATTACTCTCTGCCTGTAACAGACACAGATACAATATGTAAGCACCAGCATGGACCAACGTCCGGTGCATCCTCTCCGCCACAGTACACCATCCACACTATGATAACCACACCAGGGGGTTCAATTATAAAATAGAATATCCCACCCGTCCGACATCCACAATTGCTCAGATAAGCCACCAACACCCACACATGTCCTACACAGGGGTGCACCCAACACCACCACACTGCCTCCTGTTACAGCACAGAAACAATGGCAGGAATGAATCGCACAGGTCTGCCACTCCCTTGCCGCAACCACAGACGCGGCGCGCCTCCAGTCACGAGCGAAAAGCGCATCCTGACGAGACATAACTGCTGTCACATACTGACGCTGCCTCAGACATCCACTTACAATGATCACTACCAACGAACCTCGGCCCCCCCCCCCCCCAACACACTATCTCTTACCACGTTGTGTACTGTAATCCAACCCATTTCGCACCTTAACCTAACCCATTTTGCACCTTAACCTAACCAAATTTGTAACGCAATTTGTACCGCAATGTAACGCAATTTGTACCGCAATGTAACGCAATTTGTACCGCAATGTAACTCAATTTGTACCGCAATGTAACTCAATTTGTACCGCAATGTAACTCAATTTGTACCGCAATGTAACTCAATTTGTACCGCAATGTAACGCAATTTGTGCCTTAACCTAACCCAAGTTGGGCCTTAACCTAACCCAAGTTGGGCCTTAACCTAACCCAAGTTGGGCCTTAACCTAACCCAAGTTGGGCCTTAACCTAACCCAAGTTGGGCCTTAACCTAACCCAAGTTGGGCCTTAACCTAACCCAAGTTGGGCCTTAACCTAACCCAAGTTGGGCCTTAACCTAACCCAAGTTGTGCCTTAACCTAACCCACGTTGTGCCTTAACCTAACCCACGTTGTGCCTTAACCTAACCCACGTTGTGCCTTAACCTAACCCACGTTGTGCCTTAACCTAACCCACGTTGTGCCTTAACCTAACCCACGTTGTGCCTTAACCTAACCCACGTTGTGCCTTAACCTAACCCACGTTGTGCCCTAACCTAACCCACGTTGTGCCTTAACCTAACCCACGTTGTGCCTTAACCTAACCCACGTTGTGCCTTAACCTAACCCACGTTGTGCCTTAACCTAACCCACGTTGTGCCTTAACCTAACCCACGTTGTGCCTTAACCTAACCCACGTTGTGCCTTAACCTAACCCACGTTGTGCCTTAACCTAACCCACGTTGTGCCTTAACCTAACCCACGTTGTGCCTTAACCTAACCCACGTTGTGCCTTAACCTAACCCACGTTGTGCCTTAACCTAACCCACGTTGTGCCTTAACCTAACCCACGTTGTGCCTTAACCTAACCCACGTTGTGCCTTAACCTAACCCACGTTGTGCCTTAACCTAACCCACGTTGTGCCTTAACCTAACCCAAGTTGTGCCTTAACCTAACCCACGTTGTGCCTTAACCTAACCCACGTTGTGCCTTAACCTGCTCTGTAATTGGCATATGACACGTTACATTAATCCAGTGTTGTCTAACCACAACCCTCTGAATATAGTTCGCTACTCGCACCGCCCACCCTCTTGTGTATCGTTTCATGTTCAACACTTCGCAAGTGTTGCTTACTTTTTACATGCTCCCGCTGTACACTGTAATGTGGACGACTGCAGGATGTACATCGCCCCCCCCCCCCTCCCCCCTGCCTTCGCACGCTGGTCGTTCAGGTGCTTGCGTGTTCAATGCTCTTCGCAGCTGTTCACTGGCATTCGCATGTCGAAGCGCTCAGTCTACGTCGTGGTACGGCCTGTGTCCACTGTCCGCTGATGTCGTAAGCTTAACCCTCACATTGTACTGCACATAGGTCCGTATGTACTGAATGATACGCTGTGGCACATGTGTGACCGTACAACGACTGCGCCCAACAACAGCGAACCATACGGTCCAAATGTTGTGCACTCAGCCACGTGCCGTCTCCCCATAACAGCTACATTGCAGTGTGGTACGCCATAGAGACGTGTGGGAGTAACGGACGCCCTGGATGGCGATCAGCATGAGCCGTCTGTTGATGTAGTGGCGCGTGTATTCAAACGTAGTCGTCTCTTCTCACACAGTGTGATAGCATGGTGCACCGCGTTCCACATCTGCGACATGGTACAGATGCTGGTTGACAGTCGGTCTCGTAATGGACATCGCATACGTAGGGGGCCACCTCCCACGCGTTCTCTAGTCGGGCACATTTTGTTGCGTGTATGTGGGCAGACGTAGTGTGTCGTGACACCTAACAGACAGGTATGCAATAATCGTTGCATTTGCAAACTGGGATGGACGTCTCCGTTTGCTGGTGACGTTACGCAAATGAACAACTGGTAAACCCATTGTGGTGCGGTTGTTGTTGCTGGAGGTAAATCAGTAAGGGCAAATCTGTGTGTGAAGCGATACGCGGCGGTGGCTGGGTGGGACCGTCCCCGGCCGGTGAGGGGGGGCCGCCCGGCGTGCTGGCCGCGCGGTGCGTGGGCGCACGCGCTACAGCCGGCTGGTGGGGGCGCCCAGTGGCAGGCGCGCCGGCCGACGGACGCGGCAGGCGGCGCAGCTGCGCGCCGGGGCACCCTGCGCGCGGCGCCGGGCGGCCAAAGTGGGTCCTCGCGGGCCCGGTGCGAAGCGCGGTGGACATCTGCAGTGTGCTGGTCCGACTGAGGACTGTGTGCGTTGAGGATGCGCCGCCGCCCGGCACTCGGCGCCGCGACGCCGTCTGCTGCTCGGTCGCCCCAGCGGTTCTCGCTGGTGGTTTGTATCGCAGTTGTGCAGACGTGTTGGCACGTGCGCTGTGCTGGGAGAGTTCGCTTCGGCACCCACGTGGGGCCTTTGCCCTTCTGTGGCGCTGGCGTTGGAGCTGCCGGTCACCGTAGGTGGCGCGTGTTGTCTCCCGCCGGCAATGCCACGACAGCACGCTCCCGGGCCTCTGTCGGCAGCGGCAAGCTCAGTTGGGAGCACGGGTGGTCGCACCTAAAGCGTCTACTCGCCTAACTCCGGGCGATTGCGCCTCTCTCGAACCCGACCAAGTACTTAGGACGGCGCTGCGCGCCGCCGGGACCTGAGAGGGTTTCGAGGTGTATTGTGCAGGGGAGCTCAGCCTCCTCCTGTTTGCAGAATAATTGAGCGGACGCTTGCGTGTTCGCGCGGGCCCCTGGGACACACTCCCGGGCGGCCGGCTGCTCAGCTCTAGTTGACGCAGCTCCCTGGTTGATCCTGCCAGTAGTCATATGCTTGTCTCAAAGATTAAGCCATGCATGTCTCAGTACAAGCCGCATTAAGGTGAAACCGCGAATGGCTCATTAAATCAGTTATGGTTCCTTAGATCGTACCCACGTTACTTGGATAACTGTGGTAATTCTAGAGCTAATACATGCAAACAGAGTCCCGACCAGAGATGGAAGGGACGCTTTTATTAGATCAAAACCAATCGGTCGGCTCGTCCGGTCCGTTTGCCTTGGTGACTCTGAATAACTTTGGGCTGATCGCACGGTCCTCGTACCGGCGACGCATCTTTCAAATGTCTGCCTTATCAACTGTCGATGGTAGGTTCTGCGCCTACCATGGTTGTAACGGGTAACGGGGAATCAGGGTTCGATTCCGGAGAGGGAGCCTGAGAAACGGCTACCACATCCAAGGAAGGCAGCAGGCGCGCAAATTACCCACTCCCGGCACGGGGAGGTAGTGACGAAAAATAACGATACGGGACTCATCCGAGGCCCCGTAATCGGAATGAGTACACTTTAAATCCTTTAACGAGTATCTATTGGAGGGCAAGTCTGGTGCCAGCAGCCGCGGTAATTCCAGCTCCAATAGCGTATATTAAAGTTGTTGCGGTTAAAAAGCTCGTAGTTGGATTTGTGTCCCACGCTGTTGGTTCACCGCCCGTCGGTGTTTAACTGGCATGTATCGTGGGACGTCCTGCCGGTGGGGCGAGCCGAAGGCGTGCGACCGCCTCGTGCGTGTTCGTGCGTCCCGAGGCGGACCCCGTTGAAATCCTACCAAGGTGCTCTTTATTGAGTGTCTGGGTGGGCCGGCACGTTTACTTTGAACAAATTAGAGTGCTTAAAGCAGGCAAGCCCGCCTGAATACTGTGTGCATGGAATAATGGAATAGGACCTCGGTTCTATTTTGTTGGTTTTCGGAACCCGAGGTAATGATTAATAGGGACAGGCGGGGGCATTCGTATTGCGACGTTAGAGGTGAAATTCTTGGATCGTCGCAAGACGAACAGAAGCGAAAGCATTTGCCAAGTATGTTTTCATTAATCAAGAACGAAAGTTAGAGGTTCGAAGGCGATCAGATACCGCCCTAGTTCTAACCATAAACGATGCCAGCCAGCGATCCGCCGCAGTTCCTCCGATGACTCGGCGGGCAGCCTCCGGGAAACCAAAGCTTTTGGGTTCCGGGGGAAGTATGGTTGCAAAGCTGAAACTTAAAGGAATTGACGGAAGGGCACCACCAGGAGTGGAGCCTGCGGCTTAATTTGACTCAACACGGGAAACCTCACCAGGCCCGGACACCGGAAGGATTGACAGATTGATAGCTCTTTCTTGATTCGGTGGGTGGTGGTGCATGGCCGTTCTTAGTTGGTGGAGCGATTTGTCTGGTTAATTCCGATAACGAACGAGACTCTAGCCTGCTAACTAGTCGCGTGACATCCTTCGTGCTGTCAGCGATTACTTTTCTTCTTAGAGGGACAGGCGGCTTCTAGCCGCACGAGATTGAGCAATAACAGGTCTGTGATGCCCTTAGATGTTCTGGGCCGCACGCG
>NC_064628.1:412892410-412894910 GCF_023864275.1 Schistocerca cancellata
TGGGCCTTAACCTAACCCAAGTTGGGCCTTAACCTAACCCAAGTTGGGCCTTAACCTAACCCAAGTTGGGCCTTAACCTAACCCAAGTTGGGCCTTAACCTAACCCAAGTTGTGCCTTAACCTAACCCACGTTGTGCCTTAACCTAACCCACGTTGTGCCTTAACCTAACCCACGTTGTGCCTTAACCTAACCCACGTTGTGCCTTAACCTAACCCACGTTGTGCCTTAACCTAACCCACGTTGTGCCTTAACCTAACCCACGTTGTGCCCTAACCTAACCCACGTTGTGCCTTAACCTAACCCACGTTGTGCCTTAACCTAACCCACGTTGTGCCTTAACCTAACCCACGTTGTGCCTTAACCTAACCCACGTTGTGCCTTAACCTAACCCACGTTGTGCCTTAACCTAACCCACGTTGTGCCTTAACCTAACCCACGTTGTGCCTTAACCTAACCCACGTTGTGCCTTAACCTAACCCACGTTGTGCCTTAACCTAACCCACGTTGTGCCTTAACCTAACCCACGTTGTGCCTTAACCTAACCCACGTTGTGCCTTAACCTAACCCACGTTGTGCCTTAACCTAACCCACGTTGTGCCTTAACCTAACCCACGTTGTGCCTTAACCTAACCCAAGTTGTGCCTTAACCTAACCCACGTTGTGCCTTAACCTAACCCACGTTTTGCCTTAACCTGCTCTGTAATTGGCATATGACACGTTACATTAATCCAGTGTTGTCTAACCACAACCCTCTGAATATAGTTCGCTACTCGCACCGCCCACCCTCTTGTGTATCGTTTCATGTTCAACACTTCGCAAGTGTTGCTTACTTTTTACATGCTCCCGCTGTACACTGTAATGTGGACGACTGCAGGATGTACATCGCCCCCCCCCCCTCCCCCCTGCCTTCGCACGCTGGTCGTTCAGGTGCTTGCGTGTTCAATGCCCTTCGCAGCTGTTCACTGGCATTCGCATGTCGAAGCGCTCAGTCTACGTCGTGGTACGGCCTGTGTCCACTGTCCGCTGATGTCGTAAGCTTAACCCTCACATTGTACTGCACATAGGTCCGTATGTACTGAATGATACGCTGTGGCACATGTGTGACCGTACAACGACTGCGCCCAACAACAGCGAACCATACGGTCCAAATGTTGTGCACTCAGCCACGTGCCGTCTCCCCATAACAGCTACATTGCAGTGTGGTACGCCATAGAGACGTGTGGGAGTAACGGACGCCCTGGATGGCGATCAGCATGAGCCGTCTGTTGATGTAGTGGCGCGTGTATTCAAACGTAGTCGTCTCTTCTCACACAGTGTGATAGCATGGTGCACCGCGTTCCACATCTGCGACATGGTACAGATGCTGGTTGACAGTCGGTCTCGTAATGGACATCGCATACGTAGGGGGCCACCTCCCACGCGTTCTCTAGTCGGGCACATTTTGTTGCGTGTATGTGGGCAGACGTAGTGTGTCGTGACACCTAACAGACAGGTATGCAATAATCGTTGCATTTGCAAACTGGGATGGACGTCTCCGTTTGCTGGTGACGTTACGCAAATGAACAACTGGTAAACCCATTGTGGTGCGGTTGTTGTTGCTGGAGGTAAATCAGTAAGGGCAAATCTGTGTGTGAAGCGATACGCGGCGGTGGCTGGGTGGGACCGTCCCCGGCCGGTGAGGGGGGGCCGCCCGGCGTGCTGGCCGCGCGGTGCGTGGGCGCACGCGCTACAGCCGGCTGGTGGGGGCGCCCAGTGGCAGGCGCGCCGGCCGACGGACGCGGCAGGCGGCGCAGCTGCGCGCCGGGGCACCCTGCGCGCGGCGCCGGGCGGCCAAAGTGGGTCCTCGCGGGCCCGGTGCGAAGCGCGGTGGACATCTGCAGTGTGCTGGTCCGACTGAGGACTGTGTGCGTTGAGGATGCGCCGCCGCCCGGCACTCGGCGCCGCGACGCCGTCTGCTGCTCGGTCGCCCCAGCGGTTCTCGCTGGTGGTTTGTATCGCAGTTGTGCAGACGTGTTGGCACGTGCGCTGTGCTGGGAGAGTTCGCTTCGGCACCCACGTGGGGCCTTTGCCCTTCTGTGGCGCTGGCGTTGGAGCTGCCGGTCACCGTAGGTGGCGCGTGTTGTCTCCCGCCGGCAATGCCACGACAGCACGCTCCCGGGCCTCTGTCGGCAGCGGCAAGCTCAGTTGGGAGCACGGGTGGTCGCACCTAAAGCGTCTACTCGCCTAACTCCGGGCGATTGCGCCTCTCTCGAACCCGACCAAGTACTTAGGACGGCGCTGCGCGCCGCCGGGACCTGAGAGGGTTTCGAGGTGTATTGTGCAGGGGAGCTCAGCCTCCTCCTGTTTGCAGAATAATTGAGCGGACGCTTGCGTGTTCGCGCGGGCCCCTGGGACACACTCCCGGGCGGCCGGCTGCTCAGCTCTAGTTGACGCAGCTCCCTGGTTGATCCTGCCAGTAGTCATATGCTTGTCTCAAAGATTAAGCCATGCATGTCTCAG
>NC_064628.1:412902410-412907410 GCF_023864275.1 Schistocerca cancellata
AGGGTAGGAAACTATGGGCAACGGTTCGCGCGCGCCCTCTGGTCCTGACATCAACGTCCACAATAAACAGACCATACCGCCCTCTATGGGACGACGCTGACACCGCCACCCACAGACACAACACAGCCATCTATGAGAATGTGACCAAACTACATTGCCGTCTGGCCCAGAAACGACACCTCCATCTACAGGAATCCAACGGAACTACACCAACCATACTGCCAAACCACAGCATCGCCATCTATGACAATGTGACGAAACCACATGCAATAGCCCCATCTACGCGAATCGGACGACACTACGTCCACCATGTCGCGCGCACCACAAAAACAAAATACCGCACTCTGCAAGTCTCCCGCAACATGACCTGCTGCACCGACGATACCGCCATCTATGAGACGCCACGCCGACTACGACATCGCTAGGTCCCACAGTGCCCATTTTCCGACGCCACCCACAAAGCCTGCACCATCTGTCCACGACAGGAGCCCCAACGCCAGTGCCTGCGTCGCACGAAGTAGTCAACCGACAATCACTCCACCCGCACCCGCACGTGGCCCACCCCAACCGCCCAAATCGCAACCCAAGCGGATGAACGGCGGACTCTTCCCGCACTCGTACGTTGCAATCCACCCCTATATCTTGCGTTTCATGAAGAGTTATATCCAATATGCCAAATTCCCGCTGTCCCTATACATGCTGTAAGTCTGTGCACACAATATGAACCACACCTCAGCGAGACACTCTATCACACATTACTCTCTGCCTGTAACAGACACAGATACAATATGTAAGCACCAGCATGGACCAACGTCCGGTGCATCCTCTCCGCCACAGTACACCATCCACACTATGATAACCACACCAGGGGGTTCAATTATAAAATAGAATATCCCACCCGTCCGACATCCACAATTGCTCAGATAAGCCACCAACACCCACACATGTCCTACACAGGGGTGCACCCAACACCACCACACTGCCTCCTGTTACAGCACAGAAACAATGGCAGGAATGAATCGCACAGGTCTGCCACTCCCTTGCCGCAACCACAGACGCGGCGCGCCTCCAGTCACGAGCGAAAAGCGCATCCTGACGAGACATAACTGCTGTCACATACTGACGCTGCCTCAGACATCCACTTACAATGATCACTACCAACGAACCTCGGCCCCCCCCCCCCAACACACTATCTCTTACCACGTTGTGTACTGTAATCCAACCCATTTCGCACCTTAACCTAACCCATTTTGCACCTTAACCTAACCAAATTTGTAACGCAATTTGTACCGCAATGTAACGCAATTTGTACCGCAATGTAACGCAATTTGTACCGCAATGTAACGCAATTTGTACCGCAATGTAACTCAATTTGTACCGCAATGTAACTCAATTTGTACCGCAATGTAACTCAATTTGTACCGCAATGTAACTCAATTTGTACCGCAATGTAACGCAATTTGTGCCTTAACCTAACCCAAGTTGGGCCTTAACCTAACCCAAGTTGGGCCTTAACCTAACCCAAGTTGGGCCTTAACCTAACCCAAGTTGGGCCTTAACCTAACCCAAGTTGGGCCTTAACCTAACCCAAGTTGGGCCTTAACCTAACCCAAGTTGGGCCTTAACCTAACCCAAGTTGTGCCTTAACCTAACCCAAGTTGTGCCTTAACCTAACCCACGTTGTGCCTTAACCTAACCCACGTTGTGCCTTAACCTAACCCACGTTGTGCCTTAACCTAACCCACGTTGTGCCTTAACCTAACCCACGTTGTGCCTTAACCTAACCCACGTTGTGCCTTAACCTAACCCACGTTGTGCCTTAACCTAACCCACGTTGTGCCCTAACCTAACCCACGTTGTGCCTTAACCTAACCCACGTTGTGCCTTAACCTAACCCACGTTGTGCCTTAACCTAACCCACGTTGTGCCTTAACCTAACCCACGTTGTGCCTTAACCTAACCCACGTTGTGCCTTAACCTAACCCACGTTGTGCCTTAACCTAACCCACGTTGTGCCTTAACCTAACCCACGTTGTGCCTTAACCTAACCCACGTTGTGCCTTAACCTAACCCACGTTGTGCCTTAACCTAACCCACGTTGTGCCTTAACCTAACCCACGTTGTGCCTTAACCTAACCCACGTTGTGCCTTAACCTAACCCAAGTTGTGCCTTAACCTAACCCACGTTGTGCCTTAACCTAACCCACGTTGTGCCTTAACCTGCTCTGTAATTGGCATATGACACGTTACATTAATCCAGTGTTGTCTAACCACAACCCTCTGAATATAGTTCGCTACTCGCACCGCCCACCCTCTTGTGTATCGTTTCATGTTCAACACTTCGCAAGTGTTGCTTACTTTTTACATGCTCCCGCTGTACACTGTAATGTGGACGACTGCAGGATGTACATCGCCCCCCCCCCTCCCCCCTGCCTTCGCACGCTGGTCGTTCAGGTGCTTGCGTGTTCAATGCCCTTCGCAGCTGTTCACTGGCATTCGCATGTCGAAGCGCTCAGTCTACGTCGTGGTACGGCCTGTGTCCACTGTCCGCTGATGTCGTAAGCTTAACCCTCACATTGTACTGCACATAGGTCCGTATGTACTGAATGATACGCTGTGGCACATGTGTGACCGTACAACGACTGCGCCCAACAACAGCGAACCATACGGTCCAAATGTTGTGCACTCAGCCACGTGCCGTCTCCCCATAACAGCTACATTGCAGTGTGGTACGCCATAGAGACGTGTGGGAGTAACGGACGCCCTGGATGGCGATCAGCATGAGCCGTCTGTTGATGTAGTGGCGCGTGTATTCAAACGTAGTCGTCTCTTCTCACACAGTGTGATAGCATGGTGCACCGCGTTCCACATCTGCGACATGGTACAGATGCTGGTTGACAGTCGGTCTCGTAATGGACATCGCATACGTAGGGGGCCACCTCCCACGCGTTCTCTAGTCGGGCACATTTTGTTGCGTGTATGTGGGCAGACGTAGTGTGTCGTGACACCTAACAGACAGGTATGCAATAATCGTTGCATTTGCAAACTGGGATGGACGTCTCCGTTTGCTGGTGACGTTACGCAAATGAACAACTGGTAAACCCATTGTGGTGCGGTTGTTGTTGCTGGAGGTAAATCAGTAAGGGCAAAATCTGTGTGTGAAGCGATACGCGGCGGTGGCTGGGTGGGACCGTCCCCGGCCGGTGAGGGGGGGCCGCCCGGCGTGCTGGCCGCGCGGTGCGTGGGCGCACGCGCTACAGCCGGCTGGTGGGGGCGCCCAGTGGCAGGCGCGCCGGCCGACGGACGCGGCAGGCGGCGCAGCTGCGCGCCGGGGCACCCTGCGCGCGGCGCCGGGCGGCCAAAGTGGGTCCTCGCGGGCCCGGTGCGAAGCGCGGTGGACATCTGCAGTGTGCTGGTCCGACTGAGGACTGTGTGCGTTGAGGATGCGCCGCCGCCCGGCACTCGGCGCCGCGACGCCGTCTGCTGCTCGGTCGCCCCAGCGGTTCTCGCTGGTGGTTTGTATCGCAGTTGTGCAGACGTGTTGGCACGTGCGCTGTGCTGGGAGAGTTCGCTTCGGCACCCACGTGGGGCCTTTGCCCTTCTGTGGCGCTGGCGTTGGAGCTGCCGGTCACCGTAGGTGGCGCGTGTTGTCTCCCGCCGGCAATGCCACGACAGCACGCTCCCGGGCCTCTGTCGGCAGCGGCAAGCTCAGTTGGGAGCACGGGTGGTCGCACCTAAAGCGTCTACTCGCCTAACTCCGGGCGATTGCGCCTCTCTCGAACCCGACCAAGTACTTAGGACGGCGCTGCGCGCCGCCGGGACCTGAGAGGGTTTCGAGGTGTATTGTGCAGGGGAGCTCAGCCTCCTCCTGTTTGCAGAATAATTGAGCGGACGCTTGCGTGTTCGCGCGGGCCCCTGGGACACACTCCCGGGCGGCCGGCTGCTCAGCTCTAGTTGACGCAGCTCCCTGGTTGATCCTGCCAGTAGTCATATGCTTGTCTCAAAGATTAAGCCATGCATGTCTCAGTACAAGCCGCATTAAGGTGAAACCGCGAATGGCTCATTAAATCAGTTATGGTTCCTTAGATCGTACCCACGTTACTTGGATAACTGTGGTAATTCTAGAGCTAATACATGCAAACAGAGTCCCGACCAGAGATGGAAGGGACGCTTTTATTAGATCAAAACCAATCGGTCGGCTCGTCCGGTCCGTTTGCCTTGGTGACTCTGAATAACTTTGGGCTGATCGCACGGTCCTCGTACCGGCGACGCATCTTTCAAATGTCTGCCTTATCAACTGTCGATGGTAGGTTCTGCGCCTACCATGGTTGTAACGGGTAACGGGGAATCAGGGTTCGATTCCGGAGAGGGAGCCTGAGAAACGGCTACCACATCCAAGGAAGGCAGCAGGCGCGCAAATTACCCACTCCCGGCACGGGGAGGTAGTGACGAAAAATAACGATACGGGACTTATCCGAGGCCCCGTAATCGGAATGAGTACACTTTAAATCCTTTAACGAGTATCTATTGGAGGGCAAGTCTGGTGCCAGCAGCCGCGGTAATTCCAGCTCCAATAGCGTATATTAAAGTTGTTGCGGTTAAAAAGCTCGTAGTTGGATTTGTGTCCCACGCTGTTGGTTCACCGCCCGTCGGTGTTTAACTGGCATGTATCGTGGGACGTCCTGCCGGTGGGGCGAGCCGAAGGCGTGCGACCGCCTCGTGCGTGTTCGTGCGTCCCGAGGCGGACCCCGTTGAAATCCTACCAAGGTGCTCTTTATTGAGTGTCTGGGTGGGCCGGCACGTTTACTTTGAACAAATTAGAGTGCTTAAAGCAGGCAAGCCCGCCTGAATACTGTGTGCATGGAATAATGGAATAGGACCTCGGTTCTATTTTGTTGGTTTTCGGAACCCGAGGTAATGATTAATAGGGACAGGCGGGGGCATTCGTATTGCGACGTTAGAGGTGAAATTCTTGGATCGTCGCAAGACGAACAGAAGCG
>NC_064628.1:412914910-412917410 GCF_023864275.1 Schistocerca cancellata
CCACCACACTGCCTCCTGTTACAGCACAGAAACAATGGCAGGAATGAATCGCACAGGTCTGCCACTCCCTTGCCGCAACCACAGACGCGGCGCGCCTCCAGTCACGAGCGAAAAGCGCATCCTGACGAGACATAACTGCTGTCACATACTGACGCTGCCTCAGACATCCACTTACAATGATCACTACCAACGAACCTCGGCCCCCCCCCCCAACACACTATCTCTTACCACGTTGTGTACTGTAATCCAACCCATTTCGCACCTTAACCTAACCCATTTTGCACCTTAACCTAACCAAATTTGTAACGCAATTTGTACCGCAATGTAACGCAATTTGTACCGCAATGTAACGCAATTTGTACCGCAATGTAACGCAATTTGTACCGCAATGTAACTCAATTTGTACCGCAATGTAACTCAATTTGTACCGCAATGTAACTCAATTTGTACCGCAATGTAACTCAATTTGTACCGCAATGTAACGCAATTTGTGCCTTAACCTAACCCAAGTTGGGCCTTAACCTAACCCAAGTTGGGCCTTAACCTAACCCAAGTTGGGCCTTAACCTAACCCAAGTTGGGCCTTAACCTAACCCAAGTTGGGCCTTAACCTAACCCAAGTTGGGCCTTAACCTAACCCAAGTTGGGCCTTAACCTAACCCAAGTTGTGCCTTAACCTAACCCACGTTGTGCCTTAACCTAACCCACGTTGTGCCTTAACCTAACCCACGTTGTGCCTTAACCTAACCCACGTTGTGCCTTAACCTAACCCACGTTGTGCCTTAACCTAACCCACGTTGTGCCTTAACCTAACCCACGTTGTGCCTTAACCTAACCCACGTTGTGCCCTAACCTAACCCACGTTGTGCCTTAACCTAACCCACGTTGTGCCTTAACCTAACCCACGTTGTGCCTTAACCTAACCCACGTTGTGCCTTAACCTAACCCACGTTGTGCCTTAACCTAACCCACGTTGTGCCTTAACCTAACCCACGTTGTGCCTTAACCTAACCCACGTTGTGCCTTAACCTAACCCACGTTGTGCCTTAACCTAACCCAAGTTGTGCCTTAACCTAACCCACGTTGTGCCTTAACCTAACCCACGTTGTGCCTTAACCTGCTCTGTAATTGGCATATGACACGTTACATTAATCCAGTGTTGTCTAACCACAACCCTCTGAATATAGTTCGCTACTCGCACCGCCCACCCTCTTGTGTATCGTTTCATGTTCAACACTTCGCAAGTGTTGCTTACTTTTTACATGCTCCCGCTGTACACTGTAATGTGGACGACTGCAGGATGTACATCGCCCCCCCCCCCTCCCCCCTGCCTTCGCACGCTGGTCGTTCAGGTGCTTGCGTGTTCAATGCCCTTCGCAGCTGTTCACTGGCATTCGCATGTCGAAGCGCTCAGTCTACGTCGTGGTACGGCCTGTGTCCACTGTCCGCTGATGTCGTAAGCTTAACCCTCACATTGTACTGCACATAGGTCCGTATGTACTGAATGATACGCTGTGGCACATGTGTGACCGTACAACGACTGCGCCCAACAACAGCGAACCATACGGTCCAAATGTTGTGCACTCAGCCACGTGCCGTCTCCCCATAACAGCTACATTGCAGTGTGGTACGCCATAGAGACGTGTGGGAGTAACGGACGCCCTGGATGGCGATCAGCATGAGCCGTCTGTTGATGTAGTGGCGCGTGTATTCAAACGTAGTCGTCTCTTCTCACACAGTGTGATAGCATGGTGCACCGCGTTCCACATCTGCGACATGGTACAGATGCTGGTTGACAGTCGGTCTCGTAATGGACATCGCATACGTAGGGGGCCACCTCCCACGCGTTCTCTAGTCGGGCACATTTTGTTGCGTGTATGTGGGCAGACGTAGTGTGTCGTGACACCTAACAGACAGGTATGCAATAATCGTTGCATTTGCAAACTGGGATGGACGTCTCCGTTTGCTGGTGACGTTACGCAAATGAACAACTGGTAAACCCATTGTGGTGCGGTTGTTGTTGCTGGAGGTAAATCAGTAAGGGCAAATCTGTGTGTGAAGCGATACGCGGCGGTGGCTGGGTGGGACCGTCCCCGGCCGGTGAGGGGGGGCCGCCCGGCGTGCTGGCCGCGCGGTGCGTGGGCGCACGCGCTACAGCCGGCTGGTGGGGGCGCCCAGTGGCAGGCGCGCCGGCCGACGGACGCGGCAGGCGGCGCAGCTGCGCGCCGGGGCACCCTGCGCGCGGCGCCGGGCGGCCAAAGTGGGTCCTCGCGGGCCCGGTGCGAAGCGCGGTGGACATCTGCAGTGTGCTGGTCCGACTGAGGACTGTGTGCGTTGAGGATGCGCCGCCGCCCGGCACTCGGCGCCGCGACGCCGTCTGCTGCTCGGTCGCCCCAGCGGTTCTCGCTGGTGGTTTGTATCGCAGTTGTGCAGACGTGTTGGCACGTGCGCTGTGCTGGGAGAGTTCGCTTCGGCACCCACGTGGGGCCTTTGCCCTTCTG
>NC_064628.1:412922410-412924910 GCF_023864275.1 Schistocerca cancellata
TCTTTTAGAGATGCTCGTCGGGGTAACCCAAAAGGACCCGGAGACGCCGTCGGGAGATCGGGGAAGAGTTTTCTTTTCTGCATGAGCGTTCGAGTTCCCTGGAATCCTCTAGCAGGGAGATAGGGTTTGGAACGCGAAGAGCACCGCAGTTGCGGCGGTGTCCCGATCTTCCCCTCGGACCTTGAAAATCCGGGAGAGGGCCACGTGGAGGTGTCGCGCCGGTTCGTACCCATATCCGCAGCAGGTCTCCAAGGTGAAGAGCCTCTAGTCGATAGAATAATGTAGGTAAGGGAAGTCGGCAAATTGGATCCGTAACTTCGGGATAAGGATTGGCTCTGAGGATCGGGGCGTGTCGGGCTTGGTCGGGAAGTGGGTCAGCGCTAACGTGCCGGGCCTGGGCGAGGTGAGTGCCGTAGGGGTGCCGGTAAGTGCGGGCGTTTAGCGCGGGCGTGGTCTGCTCTCGCCGTTGGTTGGCCTCGTGCTGGCCGGCGGTGCAGGATGCGCGCGCCTGCGCGGCGTTCGTGCCCCGGTGCTTCAACCTGCGCGCAGGATCCGAGCTCGGTCCCGTGCCTTGGCCTCCCACGGATCTTCCTTGCTGCGAGGCCGCGTCCGCCTTAGCGTGCTCCTCCGGGGGCGCGCGGGTGCGCGGATTCTCTTCGGCCGCCATTCAACGATCAACTCAGAACTGGCACGGACTGGGGGAATCCGACTGTCTAATTAAAACAAAGCATTGCGATGGCCCTAGCGGGTGTTGACGCAATGTGATTTCTGCCCAGTGCTCTGAATGTCAACGTGAAGAAATTCAAGCAAGCGCGGGTAAACGGCGGGAGTAACTATGACTCTCTCAAATGCCCACTTGATGCGTAATATATGGACCCTCTCGGTCCACCCCTTAGCATCCTTGCGATGTCGGGTGGATGATGGTTCGACTAGCCTCTCAGTGGGAAATCCTAGCTCTGGCCTTCAAGTGGCGGGGGTCGTAAGGGGTGCTGAGAAAGTTTTAATTCTTTCAAAGCTCTCCGACCGACAGAGCAGGGTGTCGTTTAAGGCTTGGGGGTTACCTCCCCCCCTGCCTTTTGTTTCCAGCTGGTGCAACTACTAGAAGAAAACAAGGTACCAGGCCTCCCGCTGGAGTGCCTGTGCCAGCTGACGAGCTATCCAGCCAGCCAACCAGTGCGGGTCGAGCGCCGCTCCCCGCTGTCTGTCCAGAATGTCTGCGGTCCTTCTCAACTAAGACCGGGCTCGGCGTTCATCGCCGTCGTGCCCACCCTGATGCCGCCAACGCGGAGGTGCAAACGGAGAGGAAGAAGGCCAGGTGGTCGCAAGAAGAGTTGCTCCGTCTTGCGCATGCTGAGGCGGCGCTGTCTCTCCAAGGCTGCCGGTTCTTCAACCAAGAGCTTGTTAAATCCTTCCCAGATCGCACACTCGAATCAATCAAGTGTCAGCGCAAGGGGCAGGCCTATAAGAACATGGTGGCCAACTTCGTTGCTGAGCTGTCAGCGAGAGACCAAGATCTTCAGGGCTCTGCAGATGGATCTGCTGTGGCCTCTCCATTATCACAGTCATCTTCTCTGTGTGAAGACGCCGATCAGGCTATCTGGTCCCTGATTGCAGAGTTGCCCTCCTCGGGCCCGCGTTTTCGCTCACTTGATGCAGTTGTGGCCTTGGGCCCCACTGCCAGCCGGAGTTCCATCCAAGCCATGCTTGTTCCCGCTCTTGACGAACTTGGTAGCAGGGAACCATCTCTTTGTCAAGCTCCTGGCAAGGAGTTTCAACAGCCACCTGAGCGGAAGCGGGCGAGGAGAAGGTGGGAGTACGCTGTAGTGCAGCGCGCTTTTAAGAAGAACTCTGCGCGCTGTATTAATGGTCTTCTCGATGGCACACTTCTCCATCAGCCACCCACCATCCCGGGGCTGATTGAGTTTTGGAGGGATCTGTTTACTCCCCCTCGTGTCAGGTCTCGGCCTCCACGTGGGGAGGGTCTCTCCGGTAAGCTGTTGCCATTTTGTAAGCATGTGCCCTTCCAAGTTCTGTGGGCACCCATTACTGCAGATGAGGTAGCTGCAGCTCTTCCCCCTCGCAGTTCTGCTGCAGGCCCTGATCGCCTTACACCATCCCAGCTACGTCGCCTTCCCCGTGAGGCTCTTCTTAAATTCCTGAACCTCCTACTCCTTTCACGTTCCCTCCCATCCCGTCTCCTACAGGCTCGCACCACCTTGCTGCCCAAGAAGACTGCCGCAGCATCCCCTGCTGACTTCCGACCGATCACGGTGTGTTCGGTGCTGACCAGGGTTTTTCATAAAGTTCTGGCTGGTCGCCTTATGCGCCACTGTGCCTTGGACGGTCGTCAGCGGGCTTTCATCCCACAGGATGGGATGCTCCACAACACCTTTCTTCTGGATCTGGCGATGACCCAGGCGCAGAACACTGTCAGCTCGCTGTATGTAGCATCGCTGGATGTGTCAAAGGCCTTCGACTCGCTAGCCCATGGTGCCCTAGG
>NC_064628.1:412929910-412932410 GCF_023864275.1 Schistocerca cancellata
ACAGACGCGGCGCGCCTCCAGTCACGAGCGAAAAGCGCATCCTGACGAGACATAACTGCTGTCACATACTGACGCTGCCTCAGACATCCACTTACAATGATCACTACCAACGAACCTCGGCCCCCCCCCCCCCAACACACTATCTCTTACCACGTTGTGTACTGTAATCCAACCCATTTCGCACCTTAACCTAACCCATTTTGCACCTTAACCTAACCAAATTTGTAACGCAATTTGTACCGCAATGTAACGCAATTTGTAC
This sequence comes from Schistocerca cancellata, assembly GCF_023864275.1. Classification (NCBI taxonomy): domain Eukaryota; kingdom Metazoa; phylum Arthropoda; class Insecta; order Orthoptera; family Acrididae; genus Schistocerca; species Schistocerca cancellata. The sequence continues at coordinate 412,930,173 of NC_064628.1, forward strand.
CGCAATGTAACGCAATTTGTACCGCAATGTAACGCAATTTGTACCGCAATGTAACTCAATTTGTACCGCAATGTAACTCAATTTGTACCGCAATGTAACTCAATTTGTACCGCAATGTAACTCAATTTGTACCGCAATGTAACGCAATTTGTGCCTTAACCTAACCCAAGTTGGGCCTTAACCTAACCCAAGTTGGGCCTTAACCTAACCCAAGTTGGGCCTTAACCTAACCCAAGTTGGGCCTTAACCTAACCCAAGTTGGGCCTTAACCTAACCCAAGTTGGGCCTTAACCTAACCCAAGTTGGGCCTTAACCTAACCCAAGTTGTGCCTTAACCTAACCCAAGTTGTGCCTTAACCTAACCCACGTTGTGCCTTAACCTAACCCACGTTGTGCCTTAACCTAACCCACGTTGTGCCTTAACCTAACCCACGTTGTGCCTTAACCTAACCCACGTTGTGCCTTAACCTAACCCACGTTGTGCCTTAACCTAACCCACGTTGTGCCCTAACCTAACCCACGTTGTGCCTTAACCTAACCCACGTTGTGCCTTAACCTAACCCACGTTGTGCCTTAACCTAACCCACGTTGTGCCTTAACCTAACCCACGTTGTGCCTTAACCTAACCCACGTTGTGCCTTAACCTAACCCACGTTGTGCCTTAACCTAACCCACGTTGTGCCTTAACCTAACCCACGTTGTGCCTTAACCTAACCCACGTTGTGCCTTAACCTAACCCACGTTGTGCCTTAACCTAACCCACGTTGTGCCTTAACCTAACCCACGTTGTGCCTTAACCTAACCCACGTTGTGCCTTAACCTAACCCACGTTGTGCCTTAACCTAACCCAAGTTGTGCCTTAACCTAACCCACGTTGTGCCTTAACCTAACCCACGTTGTGCCTTAACCTGCTCTGTAATTGGCATATGACACGTTACATTAATCCAGTGTTGTCTAACCACAACCCTCTGAATATAGTTCGCTACTCGCACCGCCCACCCTCTTGTGTATCGTTTCATGTTCAACACTTCGCAAGTGTTGCTTACTTTTTACATGCTCCCGCTGTACACTGTAATGTGGACGACTGCAGGATGTACATCGCCCCCCCCCTCCCCCCTGCCTTCGCACGCTGGTCGTTCAGGTGCTTGCGTGTTCAATGCCCTTCGCAGCTGTTCACTGGCATTCGCATGTCGAAGCGCTCAGTCTACGTCGTGGTACGGCCTGTGTCCACTGTCCGCTGATGTCGTAAGCTTAACCCTCACATTGTACTGCACATAGGTCCGTATGTACTGAATGATACGCTGTGGCACATGTGTGACCGTACAACGACTGCGCCCAACAACAGCGAACCATACGGTCCAAATGTTGTGCACTCAGCCACGTGCCGTCTCCCCATAACAGCTACATTGCAGTGTGGTACGCCATAGAGACGTGTGGGAGTAACGGACGCCCTGGATGGCGATCAGCATGAGCCGTCTGTTGATGTAGTGGCGCGTGTATTCAAACGTAGTCGTCTCTTCTCACACAGTGTGATAGCATGGTGCACCGCGTTCCACATCTGCGACATGGTACAGATGCTGGTTGACAGTCGGTCTCGTAATGGACATCGCATACGTAGGGGGCCACCTCCCACGCGTTCTCTAGTCAGGCACATTTTGTTGCGTGTATGTGGGCAGACGTAGTGTGTCGTGACACCTAACAGACAGGTATGCAATAATCGTTGCATTTGCAAACTGGGATGGACGTCTCCGTTTGCTGGTGACGTTACGCAAATGAACAACTGGTAAACCCATTGTGGTGCGGTTGTTGTTGCTGGAGGTAAATCAGTAAGGGCAAATCTGTGTGTGAAGCGATACGCGGCGGTGGCTGGGTGGGACCGTCCCCGGCCGGTGAGGGGGGGCCGCCCGGCGTGCTGGCCGCGCGGTGCGTGGGCGCACGCGCTACAGCCGGCTGGTGGGGGCGCCCAGTGGCAGGCGCGCCGGCCGACGGACGCGGCAGGCGGCGCAGCTGCGCGCCGGGGCACCCTGCGCGCGGCGCCGGGCGGCCAAAGTGGGTCCTCGCGGGCCCGGTGCGAAGCGCGGTGGACATCTGCAGTGTGCTGGTCCGACTGAGGACTGTGTGCGTTGAGGATGCGCCGCCGCCCGGCACTCGGCGCCGCGACGCCGTCTGCTGCTCGGTCGCCCCAGCGGTTCTCGCTGGTGGTTTGTATCGCAGTTGTGCAGACGTGTTGGCACGTGC
>NC_064628.1:412942410-412944910 GCF_023864275.1 Schistocerca cancellata
AACCCACGTTGTGCCTTAACCTAACCCACGTTGTGCCTTAACCTAACCCACGTTGTGCCTTAACCTAACCCACGTTGTGCCTTAACCTAACCCACGTTGTGCCTTAACCTGCTCTGTAATTGGCATATGACACGTTACATTAATCCAGTGTTGTCTAACCACAACCCTCTGAATATAGTTCGCTACTCGCACCGCCCACCCTCTTGTGTATCGTTTCATGTTCAACACTTCGCAAGTGTTGCTTACTTTTTACATGCTCCCGCTGTACACTGTAATGTGGACGACTGCAGGATGTACATCGCCCCCCCCCCCTCCCCCCTGCCTTCGCACGCTGGTCGTTCAGGTGCTTGCGTGTTCAATGCCCTTCGCAGCTGTTCACTGGCATTCGCATGTCGAAGCGCTCAGTCTACGTCGTGGTACGGCCTGTGTCCACTGTCCGCTGATGTCGTAAGCTTAACCCTCACATTGTACTGCACATAGGTCCGTATGTACTGAATGATACGCTGTGGCACATGTGTGACCGTACAACGACTGCGCCCAACAACAGCGAACCATACGGTCCAAATGTTGTGCACTCAGCCACGTGCCGTCTCCCCATAACAGCTACATTGCAGTGTGGTACGCCATAGAGACGTGTGGGAGTAACGGACGCCCTGGATGGCGATCAGCATGAGCCGTCTGTTGATGTAGTGGCGCGTGTATTCAAACGTAGTCGTCTCTTCTCACACAGTGTGATAGCATGGTGCACCGCGTTCCACATCTGCGACATGGTACAGATGCTGGTTGACAGTCGGTCTCGTAATGGACATCGCATACGTAGGGGGCCACCTCCCACGCGTTCTCTAGTCGGGCACATTTTGTTGCGTGTATGTGGGCAGACGTAGTGTGTCGTGACACCTAACAGACAGGTATGCAATAATCGTTGCATTTGCAAACTGGGATGGACGTCTCCGTTTGCTGGTGACGTTACGCAAATGAACAACTGGTAAACCCATTGTGGTGCGGTTGTTGTTGCTGGAGGTAAATCAGTAAGGGCAAATCTGTGTGTGAAGCGATACGCGGCGGTGGCTGGGTGGGACCGTCCCCGGCCGGTGAGGGGGGGCCGCCCGGCGTGCTGGCCGCGCGGTGCGTGGGCGCACGCGCTACAGCCGGCTGGTGGGGGCGCCCAGTGGCAGGCGCGCCGGCCGACGGACGCGGCAGGCGGCGCAGCTGCGCGCCGGGGCACCCTGCGCGCGGCGCCGGGCGGCCAAAGTGGGTCCTCGCGGGCCCGGTGCGAAGCGCGGTGGACATCTGCAGTGTGCTGGTCCGACTGAGGACTGTGTGCGTTGAGGATGCGCCGCCGCCCGGCACTCGGCGCCGCGACGCCGTCTGCTGCTCGGTCGCCCCAGCGGTTCTCGCTGGTGGTTTGTATCGCAGTTGTGCAGACGTGTTGGCACGTGCGCTGTGCTGGGAGAGTTCGCTTCGGCACCCACGTGGGGCCTTTGCCCTTCTGTGGCGCTGGCGTTGGAGCTGCCGGTCACCGTAGGTGGCGCGTGTTGTCTCCCGCCGGCAATGCCACGACAGCACGCTCCCGGGCCTCTGTCGGCAGCGGCAAGCTCAGTTGGGAGCACGGGTGGTCGCACCTAAAGCGTCTACTCGCCTAACTCCGGGCGATTGCGCCTCTCTCGAACCCGACCAAGTACTTAGGACGGCGCTGCGCGCCGCCGGGACCTGAGAGGGTTTCGAGGTGTATTGTGCAGGGGAGCTCAGCCTCCTCCTGTTTGCAGAATAATTGAGCGGACGCTTGCGTGTTCGCGCGGGCCCCTGGGACACACTCCCGGGCGGCCGGCTGCTCAGCTCTAGTTGACGCAGCTCCCTGGTTGATCCTGCCAGTAGTCATATGCTTGTCTCAAAGATTAAGCCATGCATGTCTCAGTACAAGCCGCATTAAGGTGAAACCGCGAATGGCTCATTAAATCAGTTATGGTTCCTTAGATCGTACCCACGTTACTTGGATAACTGTGGTAATTCTAGAGCTAATACATGCAAACAGAGTCCCGACCAGAGATGGAAGGGACGCTTTTATTAGATCAAAACCAATCGGTCGGCTCGTCCGGTCCGTTTGCCTTGGTGACTCTGAATAACTTTGGGCTGATCGCACGGTCCTCGTACCGGCGACGCATCTTTCAAATGTCTGCCTTATCAACTGTCGATGGTAGGTTCTGCGCCTACCATGGTTGTAACGGGTAACGGGGAATCAGGGTTCGATTCCGGAGAGGGAGCCTGAGAAACGGCTACCACATCCAAGGAAGGCAGCAGGCGCGCAAATTACCCACTCCCGGCACGGGGAGGTAGTGACGAAAAATAACGATACGGGACTCATCCGAGGCCCCGTAATCGGAATGAGTACACTTTAAATCCTTTAACGAGTATCTATTGGAGGGCAAGTCTGGTGCCAGCAGCCGCGGTAATTCCAGCTCCAATAGCGTATATTAAAGTTGTTGCGGTTAAAAAGCTCGTA
>NC_064628.1:412947410-412954910 GCF_023864275.1 Schistocerca cancellata
GTCGTGTCCGGTTGCCTTTCCACTCGCCGCGGGGTGGGGCCGTTCCGGTGTGCGGTGGGCCGCACTTCTCCCCTAGTAGGACGTCGCGACCCGCTGGGTGCCGGCCTACGGCCCGGGTGCGCAGCCTGTCCTTCCGCGGGCCTCGGTTCGCGTCTGTTGGGCAGAGCCCCGGTGTCCTGGCTGGCTGCTCGGCGGTATATCTGGAGGAGTCGATTCGCCCCTTTGGGCGCTCGGGCTCCCGGCAAGCGCGCGCGGTTCTTCCCGGATGACGGACCTACCTGGCCCGGCCCCGGACCCGCGCCGCTGTTGGCTCGGGATGCTCTCGGGCGGAATAATCGCTCCCGTCAGCGGCGCTTCAGCTTTGGACAATTTCACGACCCGTCTTGAAACACGGACCAACGAGTCTAACATGTGCGCGAGTCATTGGGCTGTACGAAACCTAAAGGCGTAATGAAAGTGAAGGTCTCGCCTTGCGCGGGCCGAGGGAGGATGGGGCTTCCCCGCCCTTCACGGGGCGGCGGCCTCCGCACTCCCGGGGCGTCTCGTCCTCATTGCGAGGTGAGGCGCACCTAGAGCGTACACGTTGGGACCCGAAAGATGGTGAACTATGCCTGGCCAGGACGAAGTCAGGGGAAACCCTGATGGAGGTCCGTAGCGATTCTGACGTGCAAATCGATCGTCGGAGCTGGGTATAGGGGCGAAAGACTAATCGAACCATCTAGTAGCTGGTTCCCTCCGAAGTTTCCCTCAGGATAGCTGGTGCTCGTACGAGTCTCATCCGGTAAAGCGAATGATTAGAGGCCTTGGGGCCGAAACGACCTCAACCTATTCTCAAACTTTAAATGGGTGAGATCTCCGGCTTGCTTGATATGCTGAAGCCGCGAGCAAACGACTCGGATCGGAGTGCGAAGTGGGCCACTTTTGGTAAGCAGAACTGGCGCTGTGGGATGAACCAAACGCCGAGTTAAGGCGCCCGAATCGACGCTCATGGGAAACCATGAAAGGCGTTGGTTGCTTAAGACAGCAGGACGGTGGCCATGGAAGTCGGAATCCGCTAAGGAGTGTGTAACAACTCACCTGCCGAAGCAACTAGCCCTGAAAATGGATGGCGCTGAAGCGTCGTGCCTATACTCGGCCGTCAGTCTGGCAGTCATGGCCGGTCCTTGCGGCCGGCCGCGAAGCCCTGACGAGTAGGAGGGTCGCGGCGGTGGGCGCAGAAGGGTCTGGGCGTGAGCCTGCCTGGAGCCGCCGTCGGTGCAGATCTTGGTGGTAGTAGCAAATACTCCAGCGAGGCCCTGGAGGGCTGACGCGGAGAAGGGTTTCGTGTGAACAGCCGTTGCACACGAGTCAGTCGATCCTAAGCCCTAGGAGAAATCCGATGTTGATGGGGGCCGTCATAGCATGATGCACTTTGTGCTGGCCCCCGTTGGGCGAAAGGGAATCCGGTTCCTATTCCGGAACCCGGCAGCGGAACCGATACAAGTCGGGCCCCTCTTTTAGAGATGCTCGTCGGGGTAACCCAAAAGGACCCGGAGACGCCGTCGGGAGATCGGGGAAGAGTTTTCTTTTCTGCATGAGCGTTCGAGTTCCCTGGAATCCTCTAGCAGGGAGATAGGGTTTGGAACGCGAAGAGCACCGCAGTTGCGGCGGTGTCCCGATCTTCCCCTCGGACCTTGAAAATCCGGGAGAGGGCCACGTGGAGGTGTCGCGCCGGTTCGTACCCATATCCGCAGCAGGTCTCCAAGGTGAAGAGCCTCTAGTCGATAGAATAATGTAGGTAAGGGAAGTCGGCAAATTGGATCCGTAACTTCGGGATAAGGATTGGCTCTGAGGATCGGGGCGTGTCGGGCTTGGTCGGGAAGTGGGTCAGCGCTAACGTGCCGGGCCTGGGCGAGGTGAGTGCCGTAGGGGTGCCGGTAAGTGCGGGCGTTTAGCGCGGGCGTGGTCTGCTCTCGCCGTTGGTTGGCCTCGTGCTGGCCGGCGGTGCAGGATGCGCGCGCCTGCGCGGCGTTCGTGCCCCGGTGCTTCAACCTGCGCGCAGGATCCGAGCTCGGTCCCGTGCCTTGGCCTCCCACGGATCTTCCTTGCTGCGAGGCCGCGTCCGCCTTAGCGTGCTCCTCCGGGGGCGCGCGGGTGCGCGGATTCTCTTCGGCCGCCATTCAACGATCAACTCAGAACTGGCACGGACTGGGGGAATCCGACTGTCTAATTAAAACAAAGCATTGCGATGGCCCTAGCGGGTGTTGACGCAATGTGATTTCTGCCCAGTGCTCTGAATGTCAACGTGAAGAAATTCAAGCAAGCGCGGGTAAACGGCGGGAGTAACTATGACCTTGCGGCCGCCAACGCGGAGATCGTCACGGAGAGGCATCGCGCGAGGTGGACGGAGGAAGAAGTCCTGTCGCTCGCCAAGGCAGAGGCCGAACTGTTCCTTGAGAGGGACGCCCGGTTCTTCTTTGTTAATCAAGAACTCATCAGGATGTTCCCCGACCGAACGCTCGAGGCAATCAAGTGCCGACGGCGGCAAGCTGCCCACAAGCAGCTTGTCCGCCAATTCATGGAGGCGCTTGAGATCGGTCGGGGGGAAGAGCCGGCGTCCCGCCGGGGAGCAGCGGGCCCGCTGCCTGACGCGGGCGAGGCCGCTGCGCCGCCTGTCGACGCAGCCGAGAACTTCGCGGCCGACACCACCGGGCCGCCGCCGGAGGGGCCGACTGACGCCGCCATCTGGGAGCATCTGGCGGGGCTACCTGCTTCCGCCCAGCGTTTCTCTGCCCTGGATCGAGTCATTGGTCTAGGGCGGGGCACGCCGCCCGATGTCATCCTGGGCATGCTCCCGGATGCCCTTGCGTCGGTCGGGTCCAGAGGGGAGAGATCGTTCACCAGGACACAGCGGCCGCGCCAACCATCTAAGCGGCCGCCTGCAGCGCCGCCGACGCAGAAGCGCAAGCGGCGCCGCTGGGAGTATGCGAGAACGCAGGATGCCTTCCGAAGGTCGCGTGCACGTTGCGTGCGCGGCCTCTTGGATGGCACCCTGCTCCAGCCGCCACCTGCCATCCCTGGTCTGCTGGACTTCTGGGCGGACCTCTTCACTAAGAAGCCCATCTCCACCGCGGGCTTCATTCGTGACCGCCTCCTCCCGCACTCGGAGCCTGTCGCTCTCGAGTGCCTATGGGGGCCGGTCACACATGAGGAGGTCGCCGCCGCGTTGCCGCCCAGACGGGCGGTGTCGGCCCACCGGTCGGAGCGTCGCGTGGAGGCGGCGGTGTCGGGTGGGTGCCGTGCGGCGGTCGCGGTGCCCGGCAGGCAACGGTGAGTGTACGCCGGCGGGCGCGCGCGCTGTGTGGTAACGTAGCGTAGACCGCAGTACGGTGAACTCCGATACCTCTAAACTATGGATGTGAAATAAAATATAATAAGACATGATGCTCCGCAAGAAAATAGACTTGGGAAAGGGTGTGTCGTTGGCAAGTCCCCGGGGCGGTTAGTGTGTGTGGTGATAAGTCTGTAGGGCGCGATGTATGCTGTTTACATGTCTTTGGCGCTGCGGTGAATTATTATTATTATTATTATTGCGAGGGCACGAGAGATGCAACAGATGTGAACATCATTTAGTTGCAACGCTGGGCAGTGTTATAGATCTACAACGAGTAATAGGAGGGTAGGAAACTATGGGCAACGGTTCGCGCGCGCCCTCTGGTCCTGACATCAACGTCCACAATAAACAGACCATACCGCCCTCTATGGGACGACGCTGACACCGCCACCCACAGACACAACACAGCCATCTATGAGAATGTGACCAAACTACATTGCCGTCTGGCCCAGAAACGACACCTCCATCTACAGGAATCCAACGGAACTACACCAACCATACTGCCAAACCACAGCATCGCCATCTATGACAATGTGACGAAACCACATGCAATAGCCCCATCTACGCGAATCGGACGACACTACGTCCACCATGTCGCGCGCACCACAAAAACAAAATACCGCACTCTGCAAGTCTCCCGCAACATGACCTGCTGCACCGACGATACCGCCATCTATGAGACGCCACGCCGACTACGACATCGCTAGGTCCCACAGTGCCCATTTTCCGACGCCACCCACAAAGCCTGCACCATCTGTCCACGACAGGAGCCCCAACGCCAGTGCCTGCGTCGCACGAAGTAGTCAACCGACAATCACTCCACCCGCACCCGCACGTGGCCCACCCCAACCGCCCAAATCGCAACCCAAGCGGATGAACGGCGGACTCTTCCCGCACTCGTACGTTGCAATCCACCCCTATATCTTGCGTTTCATGAAGAGTTATATCCAATATGCCAAATTCCCGCTGTCCCTATACATGCTGTAAGTCTGTGCACACAATATGAACCACACCTCAGCGAGACACTCTATCACACATTACTCTCTGCCTGTAACAGACACAGATACAATATGTAAGCACCAGCATGGACCAACGTCCGGTGCATCCTCTCCGCCACAGTACACCATCCACACTATGATAACCACACCAGGGGGTTCAATTATAAAATAGAATATCCCACCCGTCCGACATCCACAATTGCTCAGATAAGCCACCAACACCCACACATGTCCTACACAGGGGTGCACCCAACACCACCACACTGCCTCCTGTTACAGCACAGAAACAATGGCAGGAATGAATCGCACAGGTCTGCCACTCCCTTGCCGCAACCACAGACGCGGCGCGCCTCCAGTCACGAGCGAAAAGCGCATCCTGACGAGACATAACTGCTGTCACATACTGACGCTGCCTCAGACATCCACTTACAATGATCACTACCAACGAACCTCGGCCCCCCCCCCCCCCCAACACACTATCTCTTACCACGTTGTGTACTGTAATCCAACCCATTTCGCACCTTAACCTAACCCATTTTGCACCTTAACCTAACCAAATTTGTAACGCAATTTGTACCGCAATGTAACGCAATTTGTACCGCAATGTAACGCAATTTGTACCGCAATGTAACGCAATTTGTACCGCAATGTAACTCAATTTGTACCGCAATGTAACTCAATTTGTACCGCAATGTAACTCAATTTGTACCGCAATGTAACTCAATTTGTACCGCAATGTAACGCAATTTGTGCCTTAACCTAACCCAAGTTGGGCCTTAACCTAACCCAAGTTGGGCCTTAACCTAACCCAAGTTGGGCCTTAACCTAACCCAAGTTGGGCCTTAACCTAACCCAAGTTGTGCCTTAACCTAACCCACGTTGTGCCTTAACCTAACCCACATTGTGCCTTAACCTAACCCACGTTGTGCCTTAACCTAACCCACGTTGTGCCTTAACCTAACCCACGTTGTGCCTTAACCTAACCCACGTTGTGCCCTAACCTAACCCACGTTGTGCCTTAACCTAACCCACGTTGTGCCTTAACCTAACCCACGTTGTGCCTTAACCTAACCCACGTTGTGCCTTAACCTAACCCACGTTGTGCCTTAACCTAACCCACGTTGTGCCTTAACCTAACCCACGTTGTGCCTTAACCTAACCCACGTTGTGCCTTAACCTAACCCACGTTGTGCCTTAACCTAACCCACGTTGTGCCTTAACCTAACCCAAGTTGTGCCTTAACCTAACCCACGTTGTGCCTTAACCTAACCCACGTTGTGCCTTAACCTGCTCTGTAATTGGCATATGACACGTTACATTAATCCAGTGTTGTCTAACCACAACCCTCTGAATATAGTTCGCTACTCGCACCGCCCACCCTCTTGTGTATCGTTTCATGTTCAACACTTCGCAAGTGTTGCTTACTTTTTACATGCTCCCGCTGTACACTGTAATGTGGACGACTGCAGGATGTACATCGCCCCCCCCCCCTCCCCCCTGCCTTCGCACGCTGGTCGTTCAGGTGCTTGCGTGTTCAATGCCCTTCGCAGCTGTTCACTGGCATTCGCATGTCGAAGCGCTCAGTCTACGTCGTGGTACGGCCTGTGTCCACTGTCCGCTGATGTCGTAAGCTTAACCCTCACATTGTACTGCACATAGGTCCGTATGTACTGAATGATACGCTGTGGCACATGTGTGACCGTACAACGACTGCGCCCAACAACAGCGAACCATACGGTCCAAATGTTGTGCACTCAGCCACGTGCCGTCTCCCCATAACAGCTACATTGCAGTGTGGTACGCCATAGAGACGTGTGGGAGTAACGGACGCCCTGGATGGCGATCAGCATGAGCCGTCTGTTGATGTAGTGGCGCGTGTATTCAAACGTAGTCGTCTCTTCTCACACAGTGTGATAGCATGGTGCACCGCGTTCCACATCTGCGACATGGTACAGATGCTGGTTGACAGTCGGTCTCGTAATGGACATCGCATACGTAGGGGGCCACCTCCCACGCGTTCTCTAGTCGGGCACATTTTGTTGCGTGTATGTGGGCAGACGTAGTGTGTCGTGACACCTAACAGACAGGTATGCAATAATCGTTGCATTTGCAAACTGGGATGGACGTCTCCGTTTGCTGGTGACGTTACGCAAATGAACAACTGGTAAACCCATTGTGGTGCGGTTGTTGTTGCTGGAGGTAAATCAGTAAGGGCAAATCTGTGTGTGAAGCGATACGCGGCGGTGGCTGGGTGGGACCGTCCCCGGCCGGTGAGGGGGGGCCGCCCGGCGTGCTGGCCGCGCGGTGCGTGGGCGCACGCGCTACAGCCGGCTGGTGGGGGCGCCCAGTGGCAGGCGCGCCGGCCGACGGACGCGGCAGGCGGCGCAGCTGCGCGCCGGGGCACCCTGCGCGCGGCGCCGGGCGGCCAAAGTGGGTCCTCGCGGGCCCGGTGCGAAGCGCGGTGGACATCTGCAGTGTGCTGGTCCGACTGAGGACTGTGTGCGTTGAGGATGCGCCGCCGCCCGGCACTCGGCGCCGCGACGCCGTCTGCTGCTCGGTCGCCCCAGCGGTTCTCGCTGGTGGTTTGTATCGCAGTTGTGCAGACGTGTTGGCACGTGCGCTGTGCTGGGAGAGTTCGCTTCGGCACCCACGTGGGGCCTTTGCCCTTCTGTGGCGCTGGCGTTGGAGCTGCCGGTCACCGTAGGTGGCGCGTGTTGTCTCCCGCCGGCAATGCCACGACAGCACGCTCCCGGGCCTCTGTCGGCAGCGGCAAGCTCAGTTGGGAGCACGGGTGGTCGCACCTAAAGCGTCTACTCGCCTAACTCCGGGCGATTGCGCCTCTCTCGAACCCGACCAAGTACTTAGGACGGCGCTGCGCGCCGCCGGGACCTGAGAGGGTTTCGAGGTGTATTGTGCAGGGGAGCTCAGCCTCCTCCTGTTTGCAGAATAATTGAGCGGACGCTTGCGTGTTCGCGCGGGCCCCTGGGACACACTCCCGGGCGGCCGGCTGCTCAGCTCTAGTTGACGCAGCTCCCTGGTTGATCCTGCCAGTAGTCATATGCTTGTCTCAAAGATTAAGCCATGCATGTCTCAGTACAAGCCGCATTAAGGTGAAACCGCGAATGGCTC
>NC_064628.1:412962410-412967410 GCF_023864275.1 Schistocerca cancellata
GCCCTCTGGTCCTGACATCAACGTCCACAATAAACAGACCATACCGCCCTCTATGGGACGACGCTGACACCGCCACCCACAGACACAACACAGCCATCTATGAGAATGTGACCAAACTACATTGCCGTCTGGCCCAGAAACGACACCTCCATCTACGGGAATCCAACGGAACTACACCAACCATACTGCCAAACCACAGCATCGCCATCTATGACAATGTGACGAAACCACATGCAATAGCCCCATCTACGCGAATCGGACGACACTACGTCCACCATGTCGCGCGCACCTCAAAAACAAAATACCGCACTCTGCAAGTCTCCCGCAACATGACCTGCTGCACCGACGATACCGCCATCTATGAGACGCCACGCCGACTACGACATCGCTAGGTCCCACAGTGCCCATTTTCCGACGCCACCCACAAAGCCTGCACCATCTGTCCACGACAGGAGCCCCAACGCCAGTGCCTGCGTCGCACGAAGTAGTCAACCGACAATCACTCCACCCGCACCCGCACGTGGCCCACCCCAACCGCCCAAATCGCAACCCAAGCGGATGAACGGCGGACTCTTCCCGCACTCGTACGTTGCAATCCACCCCTATATCTTGCGTTTCATGAAGAGTTATATCCAATATGCCAAATTCCCGCTGTCCCTATACATGCTGTAAGTCTGTGCACACAATATGAACCACACCTCAGCGAGACACTCTATCACACATTACTCTCTGCCTGTAACAGACACAGATACAATATGTAAGCACCAGCATGGACCAACGTCCGGTGCATCCTCTCCGCCACAGTACACCATCCACACTATGATAACCACACCAGGGGGTTCAATTATAAAATAGAATATCCCACCCGTCCGACATCCACAATTGCTCAGATAAGCCACCAACACCCACACATGTCCTACACAGGGGTGCACCCAACACCACCACACTGCCTCCTGTTACAGCACAGAAACAATGGCAGGAATGAATCGCACAGGTCTGCCACTCCCTTGCCGCAACCACAGACGCGGCGCGCCTCCAGTCACGAGCGAAAAGCGCATCCTGACGAGACATAACTGCTGTCACATACTGACGCTGCCTCAGACATCCACTTACAATGATCACTACCAACGAACCTCGGCCCCCCCCCCCCCAACACACTATCTCTTACCACGTTGTGTACTGTAATCCAACCCATTTCGCACCTTAACCTAACCCATTTTGCACCTTAACCTAACCAAATTTGTAACGCAATTTGTACCGCAATGTAACGCAATTTGTACCGCAATGTAACGCAATTTGTACCGCAATGTAACTCAATTTGTACCGCAATGTAACTCAATTTGTACCGCAATGTAACTCAATTTGTACCGCAATGTAACTCAATTTGTACCGCAATGTAACGCAATTTGTGCCTTAACCTAACCCAAGTTGGGCCTTAACCTAACCCAAGTTGGGCCTTAACCTAACCCAAGTTGGGCCTTAACCTAACCCAAGTTGGGCCTTAACCTAACCCAAGTTGGGCCTTAACCTAACCCAAGTTGGGCCTTAACCTAACCCAAGTTGGGCCTTAACCTAACCCAAGTTGGGCCTTAACCTAACCCAAGTTGTGCCTTAACCTAACCCACGTTGTGCCTTAACCTAACCCACGTTGTGCCTTAACCTAACCCACGTTGTGCCTTAACCTAACCCACGTTGTGCCTTAACCTAACCCACGTTGTGCCTTAACCTAACCCACGTTGTGCCTTAACCTAACCCACGTTGTGCCCTAACCTAACCCACGTTGTGCCTTATCCTAACCCACGTTGTGCCTTAACCTAACCCACGTTGTGCCTTAACCTAACCCACGTTGTGCCTTAACCTAACCCACGTTGTGCCTTAACCTAACCCACGTTGTGCCTTAACCTAACCCACGTTGTGCCTTAACCTAACCCACGTTGTGCCTTAACCTAACCCACGTTGTGCCTTAACCTAACCCACGTTGTGCCTTAACCTAACCCACGTTGTGCCTTAACCTAACCCACGTTGTGCCTTAACCTAACCCACGTTGTGCCTTAACCTAACCCAAGTTGTGCCTTAACCTAACCCACGTTGTGCCTTAACCTAACCCACGTTGTGCCTTAACCTGCTCTGTAATTGGCATATGACACGTTACATTAATCCAGTGTTGTCTAACCACAACCCTCTGAATATAGTTCGCTACTCGCACCGCCCACCCTCTTGTGTATCGTTTCATGTTCAACACTTCGCAAGTGTTGCTTACTTTTTACATGCTCCCGCTGTACACTGTAATGTGGACGACTGCAGGATGTACATCGCCCCCCCCCCCTCCCCCCTGCCTTCGCACGCTGGTCGTTCAGGTGCTTGCGTGTTCAATGCCCTTCGCAGCTGTTCACTGGCATTCGCATGTCGAAGCGCTCAGTCTACGTCGTGGTACGGCCTGTGTCCACTGTCCGCTGATGTCGTAAGCTTAACCCTCACATTGTACTGCACATAGGTCCGTATGTACTGAATGATACGCTGTGGCACATGTGTGACCGTACAACGACTGCGCCCAACAACAGCGAACCATACGGTCCAAATGTTGTGCACTCAGCCACGTGCCGTCTCCCCATAACAGCTACATTGCAGTGTGGTACGCCATAGAGACGTGTGGGAGTAACGGACGCCCTGGATGGCGATCAGCATGAGCCGTCTGTTGATGTAGTGGCGCGTGTATTCAAACGTAGTCGTCTCTTCTCACACAGTGTGATAGCATGGTGCACCGCGTTCCACATCTGCGACATGGTACAGATGCTGGTTGACAGTCGGTCTCGTAATGGACATCGCATACGTAGGGGGCCACCTCCCACGCGTTCTCTAGTCGGGCACATTTTGTTGCGTGTATGTGGGCAGACGTAGTGTGTCGTGACACCTAACAGACAGGTATGCAATAATCGTTGCATTTGCAAACTGGGATGGACGTCTCCGTTTGCTGGTGACGTTACGCAAATGAACAACTGGTAAACCCATTGTGGTGCGGTTGTTGTTGCTGGAGGTAAATCAGTAAGGGCAAATCTGTGTGTGAAGCGATACGCGGCGGTGGCTGGGTGGGACCGTCCCCGGCCGGTGAGGGGGGGCCGCCCGGCGTGCTGGCCGCGCGGTGCGTGGGCGCACGCGCTACAGCCGGCTGGTGGGGGCGCCCAGTGGCAGGCGCGCCGGCCGACGGACGCGGCAGGCGGCGCAGCTGCGCGCCGGGGCACCCTGCGCGCGGCGCCGGGCGGCCAAAGTGGGTCCTCGCGGGCCCGGTGCGAAGCGCGGTGGACATCTGCAGTGTGCTGGTCCGACTGAGGACTGTGTGCGTTGAGGATGCGCCGCCGCCCGGCACTCGGCGCCGCGACGCCGTCTGCTGCTCGGTCGCCCCAGCGGTTCTCGCTGGTGGTTTGTATCGCAGTTGTGCAGACGTGTTGGCACGTGCGCTGTGCTGGGAGAGTTCGCTTCGGCACCCACGTGGGGCCTTTGCCCTTCTGTGGCGCTGGCGTTGGAGCTGCCGGTCACCGTAGGTGGCGCGTGTTGTCTCCCGCCGGCAATGCCACGACAGCACGCTCCCGGGCCTCTGTCGGCAGCGGCAAGCTCAGTTGGGAGCACGGGTGGTCGCACCTAAAGCGTCTACTCGCCTAACTCCGGGCGATTGCGCCTCTCTCGAACCCGACCAAGTACTTAGGACGGCGCTGCGCGCCGCCGGGACCTGAGAGGGTTTCGAGGTGTATTGTGCAGGGGAGCTCAGCCTCCTCCTGTTTGCAGAATAATTGAGCGGACGCTTGCGTGTTCGCGCGGGCCCCTGGGACACACTCCCGGGCGGCCGGCTGCTCAGCTCTAGTTGACGCAGCTCCCTGGTTGATCCTGCCAGTAGTCATATGCTTGTCTCAAAGATTAAGCCATGCATGTCTCAGTACAAGCCGCATTAAGGTGAAACCGCGAATGGCTCATTAAATCAGTTATGGTTCCTTAGATCGTACCCACGTTACTTGGATAACTGTGGTAATTCTAGAGCTAATACATGCAAACAGAGTCCCGACCAGAGATGGAAGGGACGCTTTTATTAGATCAAAACCAATCGGTCGGCTCGTCCGGTCCGTTTGCCTTGGTGACTCTGAATAACTTTGGGCTGATCGCACGGTCCTCGTACCGGCGACGCATCTTTCAAATGTCTGCCTTATCAACTGTCGATGGTAGGTTCTGCGCCTACCATGGTTGTAACGGGTAACGGGGAATCAGGGTTCGATTCCGGAGAGGGAGCCTGAGAAACGGCTACCACATCCAAGGAAGGCAGCAGGCGCGCAAATTACCCACTCCCGGCACGGGGAGGTAGTGACGAAAAATAACGATACGGGACTCATCCGAGGCCCCGTAATCGGAATGAGTACACTTTAAATCCTTTAACGAGTATCTATTGGAGGGCAAGTCTGGTGCCAGCAGCCGCGGTAATTCCAGCTCCAATAGCGTATATTAAAGTTGTTGCGGTTAAAAAGCTCGTAGTTGGATTTGTGTCCCACGCTGTTGGTTCACCGCCCGTCGGTGTTTAACTGGCATGTATCGTGGGACGTCCTGCCGGTGGGGCGAGCCGAAGGCGTGCGACCGCCTCGTGCGTGTTCGTGCGTCCCGAGGCGGACCCCGTTGAAATCCTACCAAGGTGCTCTTTATTGAGTGTCTGGGTGGGCCGGCACGTTTACTTTGAACAAATTAGAGTGCTTAAAGCAGGCAAGCCCGCCTGAATACTGTGTGCATGGAATAATGGAATAGGACCTCGGTTCTATTTTGTTGGTTTTCGGAACCCGAGGTAATGATTAATAGGGACAGGCGGGGGCATTCGTATTGCGACGTTAGAGGTGAAATTCTTGGATCGTCGCAAGACGAACAGAAGCGAAAGCATTTGCCAAGTATGTTTTCATTAATCAAGAACGAAAGTTAGAGGTTCGAAGGCGATCAGATACCGCCCTAGTTCTAACCATAAACGATGCCAG
>NC_064628.1:412969910-412972410 GCF_023864275.1 Schistocerca cancellata
AGGATGGGGCTTCCCCGCCCTTCACGGGGCGGCGGCCTCCGCACTCCCGGGGCGTCTCGTCCTCATTGCGAGGTGAGGCGCACCTAGAGCGTACACGTTGGGACCCGAAAGATGGTGAACTATGCCTGGCCAGGACGAAGTCAGGGGAAACCCTGATGGAGGTCCGTAGCGATTCTGACGTGCAAATCGATCGTCGGAGCTGGGTATAGGGGCGAAAGACTAATCGAACCATCTAGTAGCTGGTTCCCTCCGAAGTTTCCCTCAGGATAGCTGGTGCTCGTACGAGTCTCATCCGGTAAAGCGAATGATTAGAGGCCTTGGGGCCGAAACGACCTCAACCTATTCTCAAACTTTAAATGGGTGAGATCTCCGGCTTGCTTGATATGCTGAAGCCGCGAGCAAACGACTCGGATCGGAGTGCCAAGTGGGCCACTTTTGGTAAGCAGAACTGGCGCTGTGGGATGAACCAAACGCCGAGTTAAGGCGCCCGAATCGACGCTCATGGGAAACCATGAAAGGCGTTGGTTGCTTAAGACAGCAGGACGGTGGCCATGGAAGTCGGAATCCGCTAAGGAGTGTGTAACAACTCACCTGCCGAAGCAACTAGCCCTGAAAATGGATGGCGCTGAAGCGTCGTGCCTATACTCGGCCGTCAGTCTGGCAGTCATGGCCGGTCCTTGCGGCCGGCCGCGAAGCCCTGACGAGTAGGAGGGTCGCGGCGGTGGGCGCAGAAGGGTCTGGGCGTGAGCCTGCCTGGAGCCGCCGTCGGTGCAGATCTTGGTGGTAGTAGCAAATACTCCAGCGAGGCCCTGGAGGGCTGACGCGGAGAAGGGTTTCGTGTGAACAGCCGTTGCACACGAGTCAGTCGATCCTAAGCCCTAGGAGAAATCCGATGTTGATGGGGGCCGTCATAGCATGATGCACTTCGTGCTGGCCCCCGTTGGGCGAAAGGGAATCCGGTTCCTATTCCGGAACCCGGCAGCGGAACCGATACAAGTCGGGCCCCTCTTTTAGAGATGCTCGTCGGGGTAACCCAAAAGGACCCGGAGACGCCGTCGGGAGATCGGGGAAGAGTTTTCTTTTCTGCATGAGCGTTCGAGTTCCCTGGAATCCTCTAGCAGGGAGATAGGGTTTGGAACGCGAAGAGCACCGCAGTTGCGGCGGTGTCCCGATCTTCCCCTCGGACCTTGAAAATCCGGGAGAGGGCCACGTGGAGGTGTCGCGCCGGTTCGTACCCATATCCGCAGCAGGTCTCCAAGGTGAAGAGCCTCTAGTCGATAGAATAATGTAGGTAAGGGAAGTCGGCAAATTGGATCCGTAACTTCGGGATAAGGATTGGCTCTGAGGATCGGGGCGTGTCGGGCTTGGTCGGGAAGTGGGTCAGCGCTAACGTGCCGGGCCTGGGCGAGGTGAGTGCCGTAGGGGTGCCGGTAAGTGCGGGCGTTTAGCGCGGGCGTGGTCTGCTCTCGCCGTTGGTTGGCCTCGTGCTGGCCGGCGGTGCAGGATGCGCGCGCCTGCGCGGCGTTCGTGCCCCGGTGCTTCAACCTGCGCGCAGGATCCGAGCTCGGTCCCGTGCCTTGGCCTCCCACGGATCTTCCTTGCTGCGAGGCCGCGTCCGCCTTAGCGTGCTCCTCCGGGGGCGCGCGGGTGCGCGGATTCTCTTCGGCCGCCATTCAACGATCAACTCAGAACTGGCACGGACTGGGGGAATCCGACTGTCTAATTAAAACAAAGCATTGCGATGGCCCTAGCGGGTGTTGACGCAATGTGATTTCTGCCCAGTGCTCTGAATGTCAACGTGAAGAAATTCAAGCAAGCGCGGGTAAACGGCGGGAGTAACTATGACTCTCTTAAGGCGGCCAAGTGGCGGCGGTGTGGCTGCATCCGGACTTGGCTTTTCGAAGTGCGGTCTTGATGTAGTCGTGCTGCTGCTGCGAGGTGCCTTCCTTGGGTTGTGGTTACAGGGAGAGTGATGCGCAATACATGGGCCTAGCCCTCTTAGCCTCTCCTCTCCTGCGGTCTTCTCCCCTTCTCGTGGGCCCGCTGATTTTCGCAGAGTGGAAGACCGCACCAGGGGCTTGGGGGGGTTACCAGCCCCCCCTCGCATTATCCCTTTCAAGTTGGGGGCAGCAGACAAATAAATACGAGGGGTGGCCCTTCCGCTGAAGGTGCCACCCCAGCTTCCCCAGCTCCTAGCCGGCCAACCGGCCGTGCCGAAGATCTTGTAACTGTTGCAGCTATCTACGCCTGTAGTGAGTGCCACCGCAGCTTCACCACCAAGAACGGTCTCGGGGTCCATCGCCGCCGCCAACACCTTGCGGCCGCCAACGCGGAGATCGTCACGGAGAGGCATCGCGCGAGGTGGACGGAGGAAGAAGTCCTGTCGCTCGCCAAGGCAGAGGCCGAACTGTTCCTTGAGAGGGACGCCCGGTTCTTCTTTGTCAATCAAGAACTCATCAGGATGTTCCCCGACCGAACGCTCGAAGCAATCAAGTGCCGA
>NC_064628.1:412979910-412982410 GCF_023864275.1 Schistocerca cancellata
TAATTGGCATATGACACGTTACATTAATCCAGTGTTGTCTAACCACAACCCTCTGAATATAGTTCGCTACTCGCACCGCCCACCCTCTTGTGTATCGTTTCATGTTCAACACTTCGCAAGTGTTGCTTACTTTTTACATGCTCCCGCTGTACACTGTAATGTGGACGACTGCAGGATGTACATCGCCCCCCCCCCCTCCCCCCTGCCTTCGCACGCTGGTCGTTCAGGTGCTTGCGTGTTCAATGCCCTTCGCAGCTGTTCACTGGCATTCGCATGTCGAAGCGCTCAGTCTACGTCGTGGTACGGCCTGTGTCCACTGTCCGCTGATGTCGTAAGCTTAACCCTCACATTGTACTGCACATAGGTCCGTATGTACTGAATGATACGCTGTGGCACATGTGTGACCGTACAACGACTGCGCCCAACAACAGCGAACCATACGGTCCAAATGTTGTGCACTCAGCCACGTGCCGTCTCCCCATAACAGCTACATTGCAGTGTGGTACGCCATAGAGACGTGTGGGAGTAACGGACGCCCTGGATGGCGATCAGCATGAGCCGTCTGTTGATGTAGTGGCGCGTGTATTCAAACGTAGTCGTCTCTTCTCACACAGTGTGATAGCATGGTGCACCGCGTTCCACATCTGCGACATGGTACAGATGCTGGTTGACAGTCGGTCTCGTAATGGACATCGCATACGTAGGGGGCCACCTCCCACGCGTTCTCTAGTCGGGCACATTTTGTTGCGTGTATGTGGGCAGACGTAGTGTGTCGTGACACCTAACAGACAGGTATGCAATAATCGTTGCATTTGCAAACTGGGATGGACGTCTCCGTTTGCTGGTGACGTTACGCAAATGAACAACTGGTAAACCCATTGTGGTGCGGTTGTTGTTGCTGGAGGTAAATCAGTAAGGGCAAATCTGTGTGTGAAGCGATACGCGGCGGTGGCTGGGTGGGACCGTCCCCGGCCGGTGAGGGGGGGCCGCCCGGCGTGCTGGCCGCGCGGTGCGTGGGCGCACGCGCTACAGCCGGCTGGTGGGGGCGCCCAGTGGCAGGCGCGCCGGCCGACGGACGCGGCAGGCGGCGCAGCTGCGCGCCGGGGCACCCTGCGCGCGGCGCCGGGCGGCCAAAGTGGGTCCTCGCGGGCCCGGTGCGAAGCGCGGTGGACATCTGCAGTGTGCTGGTCCGACTGAGGACTGTGTGCGTTGAGGATGCGCCGCCGCCCGGCACTCGGCGCCGCGACGCCGTCTGCTGCTCGGTCGCCCCAGCGGTTCTCGCTGGTGGTTTGTATCGCAGTTGTGCAGACGTGTTGGCACGTGCGCTGTGCTGGGAGAGTTCGCTTCGGCACCCACGTGGGGCCTTTGCCCTTCTGTGGCGCTGGCGTTGGAGCTGCCGGTCACCGTAGGTGGCGCGTGTTGTCTCCCGCCGGCAATGCCACGACAGCACGCTCCCGGGCCTCTGTCGGCAGCGGCAAGCTCAGTTGGGAGCACGGGTGGTCGCACCTAAAGCGTCTACTCGCCTAACTCCGGGCGATTGCGCCTCTCTCGAACCCGACCAAGTACTTAGGACGGCGCTGCGCGCCGCCGGGACCTGAGAGGGTTTCGAGGTGTATTGTGCAGGGGAGCTCAGCCTCCTCCTGTTTGCAGAATAATTGAGCGGACGCTTGCGTGTTCGCGCGGGCCCCTGGGACACACTCCCGGGCGGCCGGCTGCTCAGCTCTAGTTGACGCAGCTCCCTGGTTGATCCTGCCAGTAGTCATATGCTTGTCTCAAAGATTAAGCCATGCATGTCTCAGTACAAGCCGCATTAAGGTGAAACCGCGAATGGCTCATTAAATCAGTTATGGTTCCTTAGATCGTACCCACGTTACTTGGATAACTGTGGTAATTCTAGAGCTAATACATGCAAACAGAGTCCCGACCAGAGATGGAAGGGACGCTTTTATTAGATCAAAACCAATCGGTCGGCTCGTCCGGTCCGTTTGCCTTGGTGACTCTGAATAACTTTGGGCTGATCGCACGGTCCTCGTACCGGCGACGCATCTTTCAAATGTCTGCCTTATCAACTGTCGATGGTAGGTTCTGCGCCTACCATGGTTGTAACGGGTAACGGGGAATCAGGGTTCGATTCCGGAGAGGGAGCCTGAGAAACGGCTACCACATCCAAGGAAGGCAGCAGGCGCGCAAATTACCCACTCCCGGCACGGGGAGGTAGTGACGAAAAATAACGATACGGGACTCATCCGAGGCCCCGTAATCGGAATGAGTACACTTTAAATCCTTTAACGAGTATCTATTGGAGGGCAAGTCTGGTGCCAGCAGCCGCGGTAATTCCAGCTCCAATAGCGTATATTAAAGTTGTTGCGGTTAAAAAGCTCGTAGTTGGATTTGTGTCCCACGCTGTTGGTTCACCGCCCGTCGGTGTTTAACTGGCATGTATCGTGGGACGTCCTGCCGGTGGGGCGAGCCGAAGGCGTGCGACCGCCTCGTGCGTGTT
>NC_064628.1:412989910-412992410 GCF_023864275.1 Schistocerca cancellata
GTAAGTCTGTGCACACAATATGAACCACACCTCAGCGAGACACTCTATCACACATTACTCTCTGCCTGTAACAGACACAGATACAATATGTAAGCACCAGCATGGACCAACGTCCGGTGCATCCTCTCCGCCACAGTACACCATCCACACTATGATAACCACACCAGGGGGTTCAATTATAAAATAGAATATCCCACCCGTCCGACATCCACAATTGCTCAGATAAGCCACCAACACCCACACATGTCCTACACAGGGGTGCACCCAACACCACCACACTGCCTCCTGTTACAGCACAGAAACAATGGCAGGAATGAATCGCACAGGTCTGCCACTCCCTTGCCGCAACCACAGACGCGGCGCGCCTCCAGTCACGAGCGAAAAGCGCATCCTGACGAGACATAACTGCTGTCACATACTGACGCTGCCTCAGACATCCACTTACAATGATCACTACCAACGAACCTCGGCCCCCCCCCCCCCAACACACTATCTCTTACCACGTTGTGTACTGTAATCCAACCCATTTCGCACCTTAACCTAACCCATTTTGCACCTTAACCTAACCAAATTTGTAACGCAATTTGTACCGCAATGTAACGCAATTTGTACCGCAATGTAACGCAATTTGTACCGCAATGTAACGCAATTTGTACCGCAATGTAACTCAATTTGTACCGCAATGTAACTCAATTTGTACCGCAATGTAACTCAATTTGTACCGCAATGTAACTCAATTTGTACCGCAATGTAACGCAATTTGTGCCTTAACCTAACCCAAGTTGGGCCTTAACCTAACCCAAGTTGGGCCTTAACCTAACCCAAGTTGGGCCTTAACCTAACCCAAGTTGGGCCTTAACCTAACCCAAGTTGGGCCTTAACCTAACCCAAGTTGGGCCTTAACCTAACCCAAGTTGTGCCTTAACCTAACCCACGTTGTGCCTTAACCTAACCCACGTTGTGCCTTAACCTAACCCACGTTGTGCCTTAACCTAACCCACGTTGTGCCTTAACCTAACCCACGTTGTGCCCTAACCTAACCCACGTTGTGCCTTAACCTAACCCACGTTGTGCCTTAACCTAACCCACGTTGTGCCTTAACCTAACCCACGTTGTGCCTTAACCTAACCCACGTTGTGCCTTAACCTAACCCACGTTGTGCCTTAACCTAACCCACGTTGTGCCTTAACCTAACCCACGTTGTGCCTTAACCTAACCCACGTTGTGCCTTAACCTAACCCACGTTGTGCCTTAACCTAACCCACGTTGTGCCTTAACCTAACCCACGTTGTGCCTTAACCTAACCCACGTTGTGCCTTAACCTAACCCACGTTGTGCCTTAACCTAACCCACGTTGTGCCTTAACCTAACCCACGTTGTGCCTTAACCTAACCCACGTTGTGCCTTAACCTAACCCACGTTGTGCCTTAACCTAACCCAAGTTGTGCCTTAACCTAACCCACGTTGTGCCTTAACCTAACCCACGTTGTGCCTTAACCTGCTCTGTAATTGGCATATGACACGTTACATTAATCCAGTGTTGTCTAACCACAACCCTCTGAATATAGTTCGCTACTCGCACCGCCCACCCTCTTGTGTATCGTTTCATGTTCAACACTTCGCAAGTGTTGCTTACTTTTTACATGCTCCCGCTGTACACTGTAATGTGGACGACTGCAGGATGTACATCGCCCCCCCCCCTCCCCCCTGCCTTCGCACGCTGGTCGTTCAGGTGCTTGCGTGTTCAATGCCCTTCGCAGCTGTTCACTGGCATTCGCATGTCGAAGCGCTCAGTCTACGTCGTGGTACGGCCTGTGTCCACTGTCCGCTGATGTCGTAAGCTTAACCCTCACATTGTACTGCACATAGGTCCGTATGTACTGAATGATACGCTGTGGCACATGTGTGACCGTACAACGACTGCGCCCAACAACAGCGAACCATACGGTCCAAATGTTGTGCACTCAGCCACGTGCCGTCTCCCCATAACAGCTACATTGCAGTGTGGTACGCCATAGAGACGTGTGGGAGTAACGGACGCCCTGGATGGCGATCAGCATGAGCCGTCTGTTGATGTAGTGGCGCGTGTATTCAAACGTAGTCGTCTCTTCTCACACAGTGTGATAGCATGGTGCACCGCGTTCCACATCTGCGACATGGTACAGATGCTGGTTGACAGTCGGTCTCGTAATGGACATCGCATACGTAGGGGGCCACCTCCCACGCGTTCTCTAGTCGGGCACATTTTGTTGCGTGTATGTGGGCAGACGTAGTGTGTCGTGACACCTAACAGACAGGTATGCAATAATCGTTGCATTTGCAAACTGGGATGGACGTCTCCGTTTGCTGGTGACGTTACGCAAATGAACAACTGGTAAACCCATTGTGGTGCGGTTGTTGTTGCTGGAGGTAAATCAGTAAGGGCAAATCTGTGTGTGAAGCGATACGCGGCGGTGGCTGGGTGGGACCGTCCCCGGCCGGTGAGGGGGGGCCGCCCGGC
>NC_064628.1:413002410-413004910 GCF_023864275.1 Schistocerca cancellata
ACCCACGTTGTGCCTTAACCTAACCCACGTTGTGCCTTAACCTAACCCACGTTGTGCCTTAACCTAACCCACGTTGTGCCTTAACCTAACCCACGTTGTGCCTTAACCTAACCCACGTTGTGCCTTAACCTAACCCACGTTGTGCCTTAACCTAACCCACGTTGTGCCTTAACCTAACCCACGTTGTGCCTTAACCTAACCCACGTTGTGCCTTAACCTAACCCACGTTGTGCCTTAACCTAACCCACGTTGTGCCTTAACCTAACCCACGTTGTGCCTTAACCTAACCCACGTTGTGCCTTAACCTAACCCACGTTGTGCCTTAACCTAACCCACGTTGTGCCTTAACCTAACCCACGTTGTGCCTTAACCTAACCCACGTTGTGCCTTTACCTAACCCACGTTGTGCCTTAACCTAACCCACGTTGTGCCTTAACCTAACCCAAGTTGTGCCTTAACCTAACCCACGTTGTGCCTTAACCTAACCCACGTTGTGCCTTAACCTGCTCTGTAATTGGCATATGACACGTTACATTAATCCAGTGTTGTCTAACCACAACCCTCTGAATATAGTTCGCTACTCGCACCGCCCACCCTCTTGTGTATCGTTTCATGTTCAACACTTCGCAAGTGTTGCTTACTTTTTACATGCTCCCGCTGTACACTGTAATGTGGACGACTGCAGGATGTACATCGCCCCCCCCCCCTCCCCCCTGCCTTCGCACGCTGGTCGTTCAGGTGCTTGCGTGTTCAATGCCCTTCGCAGCTGTTCACTGGCATTCGCATGTCGAAGCGCTCAGTCTACGTCGTGGTACGGCCTGTGTCCACTGTCCGCTGATGTCGTAAGCTTAACCCTCACATTGTACTGCACATAGGTCCGTATGTACTGAATGATACGCTGTGGCACATGTGTGACCGTACAACGACTGCGCCCAACAACAGCGAACCATACGGTCCAAATGTTGTGCACTCAGCCACGTGCCGTCTCCCCATAACAGCTACATTGCAGTGTGGTACGCCATAGAGACGTGTGGGAGTAACGGACGCCCTGGATGGCGATCAGCATGAGCCGTCTGTTGATGTAGTGGCGCGTGTATTCAAACGTAGTCGTCTCTTCTCACACAGTGTGATAGCATGGTGCACCGCGTTCCACATCTGCGACATGGTACAGATGCTGGTTGACAGTCGGTCTCGTAATGGACATCGCATACGTAGGGGGCCACCTCCCACGCGTTCTCTAGTCGGGCACATTTTGTTGCGTGTATGTGGGCAGACGTAGTGTGTCGTGACACCTAACAGACAGGTATGCAATAATCGTTGCATTTGCAAACTGGGATGGACGTCTCCGTTTGCTGGTGACGTTACGCAAATGAACAACTGGTAAACCCATTGTGGTGCGGTTGTTGTTGCTGGAGGTAAATCAGTAAGGGCAAATCTGTGTGTGAAGCGATACGCGGCGGTGGCTGGGTGGGACCGTCCCCGGCCGGTGAGGGGGGGCCGCCCGGCGTGCTGGCCGCGCGGTGCGTGGGCGCACGCGCTACAGCCGGCTGGTGGGGGCGCCCAGTGGCAGGCGCGCCGGCCGACGGACGCGGCAGGCGGCGCAGCTGCGCGCCGGGGCACCCTGCGCGCGGCGCCGGGCGGCCAAAGTGGGTCCTCGCGGGCCCGGTGCGAAGCGCGGTGGACATCTGCAGTGTGCTGGTCCGACTGAGGACTGTGTGCGTTGAGGATGCGCCGCCGCCCGGCACTCGGCGCCGCGACGCCGTCTGCTGCTCGGTCGCCCCAGCGGTTCTCGCTGGTGGTTTGTATCGCAGTTGTGCAGACGTGTTGGCACGTGCGCTGTGCTGGGAGAGTTCGCTTCGGCACCCACGTGGGGCCTTTGCCCTTCTGTGGCGCTGGCGTTGGAGCTGCCGGTCACCGTAGGTGGCGCGTGTTGTCTCCCGCCGGCAATGCCACGACAGCACGCTCCCGGGCCTCTGTCGGCAGCGGCAAGCTCAGTTGGGAGCACGGGTGGTCGCACCTAAAGCGTCTATTCGCCTAACTCCGGGCGATTGCGCCTCTCTCGAACCCGACCAAGTACTTAGGACGGCGCTGCGCGCCGCCGGGACCTGAGAGGGTTTCGAGGTGTATTGTGCAGGGGAGCTCAGCCTCCTCCTGTTTGCAGAATAATTGAGCGGACGCTTGCGTGTTCGCGCGGGCCCCTGGGACACACTCCCGGGCGGCCGGCTGCTCAGCTCTAGTTGACGCAGCTCCCTGGTTGATCCTGCCAGTAGTCATATGCTTGTCTCAAAGATTAAGCCATGCATGTCTCAGTACAAGCCGCATTAAGGTGAAACCGCGAATGGCTCATTAAATCAGTTATGGTTCCTTAGATCGTACCCACGTTACTTGGATAACTGTGGTAATTCTAGAGCTAATACATGCAAACAGAGTCCCGACCAGAGATGGAAGGGACGCTTTTATTAGATCAAAACCAATCGGTCGGCTCGTCCGGTCCGTTTGC
>NC_064628.1:413012410-413017410 GCF_023864275.1 Schistocerca cancellata
GGAATCCAACGGAACTACACCAACCATACTGCCAAACCACAGCATCGCCATCTATGACAATGTGACGAAACCACATGCAATAGCCCCATCTACGCGAATCGGACGACACTACGTCCACCATGTCGCGCGCACCACAAAAACAAAATACCGCACTCTGCAAGTCTCCCGCAACATGACCTGCTGCACCGACGATACCGCCATCTATGAGACGCCACGCCGACTACGACATCGCTAGGTCCCACAGTGCCCATTTTCCGACGCCACCCACAAAGCCTGCACCATCTGTCCACGACAGGAGCCCCAACGCCAGTGCCTGCGTCGCACGAAGTAGTCAACCGACAATCACTCCACCCGCACCCGCACGTGGCCCACCCCAACCGCCCAAATCGCAACCCAAGCGGATGAACGGCGGACTCTTCCCGCACTCGTACGTTGCAATCCACCCCTATATCTTGCGTTTCATGAAGAGTTATATCCAATATGCCAAATTCCCGCTGTCCCTATACATGCTGTAAGTCTGTGCACACAATATGAACCACACCTCAGCGAGACACTCTATCACACATTACTCTCTGCCTGTAACAGACACAGATACAATATGTAAGCACCAGCATGGACCAACGTCCGGTGCATCCTCTCCGCCACAGTACACCATCCACACTATGATAACCACACCAGGGGGTTCAATTATAAAATAGAATATCCCACCCGTCCGACATCCACAATTGCTCAGATAAGCCACCAACACCCACACATGTCCTACACAGGGGTGCACCCAACACCACCACACTGCCTCCTGTTACAGCACAGAAACAATGGCAGGAATGAATCGCACAGGTCTGCCACTCCCTTGCCGCAACCACAGACGCGGCGCGCCTCCAGTCACGAGCGAAAAGCGCATCCTGACGAGACATAACTGCTGTCACATACTGACGCTGCCTCAGACATCCACTTACAATGATCACTACCAACGAACCTCGGCCCCCCCCCCCCCAACACACTATCTCTTACCACGTTGTGTACTGTAATCCAACCCATTTCGCACCTTAACCTAACCCATTTTGCACCTTAACCTAACCAAATTTGTAACGCAATTTGTACCGCAATGTAACGCAATTTGTACCGCAATGTAACGCAATTTGTACCGCAATGTAACGCAATTTGTACCGCAATGTAACTCAATTTGTACCGCAATGTAACTCAATTTGTACCGCAATGTAACTCAATTTGTACCGCAATGTAACGCAATTTGTGCCTTAACCTAACCCAAGTTGGGCCTTAACCTAACCCAAGTTGGGCCTTAACCTAACCCAAGTTGGGCCTTAACCTAACCCAAGTTGGGCCTTAACCTAACCCAAGTTGGGCCTTAACCTAACCCAAGTTGGGCCTTAACCTAACCCAAGTTGGGCCTTAACCTAACCCAAGTTGTGCCTTAACCTAACCCACGTTGTGCCTTAACCTAACCCACGTTGTGCCTTAACCTAACCCACGTTGTGCCTTAACCTAACCCACGTTGTGCCCTAACCTAACCCACGTTGTGCCTTAACCTAACCCACGTTGTGCCTTAACCTAACCCACGTTGTGCCTTAACCTAACCCACGTTGTGCCTTAACCTAACCCACGTTGTGCCTTAACCTAACCCACGTTGTGCCTTAACCTAACCCACGTTGTGCCTTAACCTAACCCACGTTGTGCCTTAACCTAACCCACGTTGTGCCTTAACCTAACCCACGTTGTGCCTTAACCTAACCCACGTTGTGCCTTAACCTAACCCACGTTGTGCCTTAACCTAACCCACGTTGTGCCTTAACCTAACCCACGTTGTGCCTTAACCTAACCCACGTTGTGCCTTAACCTAACCCAAGTTGTGCCTTAACCTAACCCACGTTGTGCCTTAACCTAACCCACGTTGTGCCTTAACCTGCTCTGTAATTGGCATATGACACGTTACATTAATCCAGTGTTGTCTAACCACAACCCTCTGAATATAGTTCGCTACTCGCACCGCCCACCCTCTTGTGTATCGTTTCATGTTCAACACTTCGCAAGTGTTGCTTACTTTTTACATGCTCCCGCTGTACACTGTAATGTGGACGACTGCAGGATGTACATCGCCCCCCCCCCTCCCCCCTGCCTTCGCACGCTGGTCGTTCAGGTGCTTGCGTGTTCAATGCCCTTCGCAGCTGTTCACTGGCATTCGCATGTCGAAGCGCTCAGTCTACGTCGTGGTACGGCCTGTGTCCACTGTCCGCTGATGTCGTAAGCTTAACCCTCACATTGTACTGCACATAGGTCCGTATGTACTGAATGATACGCTGTGGCACATGTGTGACCGTACAACGACTGCGCCCAACAACAGCGAACCATACGGTCCAAATGTTGTGCACTCAGCCACGTGCCGTCTCCCCATAACAGCTACATTGCAGTGTGGTACGCCATAGAGACGTGTGGGAGTAACGGACGCCCTGGATGGCGATCAGCATGAGCCGTCTGTTGATGTAGTGGCGCGTGTATTCAAACGTAGTCGTCTCTTCTCACACAGTGTGATAGCATGGTGCACCGCGTTCCACATCTGCGACATGGTACAGATGCTGGTTGACAGTCGGTCTCGTAATGGACATCGCATACGTAGGGGGCCACCTCCCACGCGTTCTCTAGTCGGGCACATTTTGTTGCGTGTATGTGGGCAGACGTAGTGTGTCGTGACACCTAACAGACAGGTATGCAATAATCGTTGCATTTGCAAACTGGGATGGACGTCTCCGTTTGCTGGTGACGTTACGCAAATGAACAACTGGTAAACCCATTGTGGTGCGGTTGTTGTTGCTGGAGGTAAATCAGTAAGGGCAAATCTGTGTGTGAAGCGATACGCGGCGGTGGCTGGGTGGGACCGTCCCCGGCCGGTGAGGGGGGGCCGCCCGGCGTGCTGGCCGCGCGGTGCGTGGGCGCACGCGCTACAGCCGGCTGGTGGGGGCGCCCAGTGGCAGGCGCGCCGGCCGACGGACGCGGCAGGCGGCGCAGCTGCGCGCCGGGGCACCCTGCGCGCGGCGCCGGGCGGCCAAAGTGGGTCCTCGCGGGCCCGGTGCGAAGCGCGGTGGACATCTGCAGTGTGCTGGTCCGACTGAGGACTGTGTGCGTTGAGGATGCGCCGCCGCCCGGCACTCGGCGCCGCGACGCCGTCTGCTGCTCGGTCGCCCCAGCGGTTCTCGCTGGTGGTTTGTATCGCAGTTGTGCAGACGTGTTGGCACGTGCGCTGTGCTGGGAGAGTTCGCTTCGGCACCCACGTGGGGCCTTTGCCCTTCTGTGGCGCTGGCGTTGGAGCTGCCGGTCACCGTAGGTGGCGCGTGTTGTCTCCCGCCGGCAATGCCACGACAGCACGCTCCCGGGCCTCTGTCGGCAGCGGCAAGCTCAGTTGGGAGCACGGGTGGTCGCACCTAAAGCGTCTACTCGCCTAACTCCGGGCGATTGCGCCTCTCTCGAACCCGACCAAGTACTTAGGACGGCGCTGCGCGCCGCCGGGACCTGAGAGGGTTTCGAGGTGTATTGTGCAGGGGAGCTCAGCCTCCTCCTGTTTGCAGAATAATTGAGCGGACGCTTGCGTGTTCGCGCGGGCCCCTGGGACACACTCCCGGGCGGCCGGCTGCTCAGCTCTAGTTGACGCAGCTCCCTGGTTGATCCTGCCAGTAGTCATATGCTTGTCTCAAAGATTAAGCCATGCATGTCTCAGTACAAGCCGCATTAAGGTGAAACCGCGAATGGCTCATTAAATCAGTTATGGTTCCTTAGATCGTACCCACGTTACTTGGATAACTGTGGTAATTCTAGAGCTAATACATGCAAACAGAGTCCCGACCAGAGATGGAAGGGACGCTTTTATTAGATCAAAACCAATCGGTCGGCTCGTCCGGTCCGTTTGCCTTGGTGACTCTGAATAACTTTGGGCTGATCGCACGGTCCTCGTACCGGCGACGCATCTTTCAAATGTCTGCCTTATCAACTGTCGATGGTAGGTTCTGCGCCTACCATGGTTGTAACGGGTAACGGGGAATCAGGGTTCGATTCCGGAGAGGGAGCCTGAGAAACGGCTACCACATCCAAGGAAGGCAGCAGGCGCGCAAATTACCCACTCCCGGCACGGGGAGGTAGTGACGAAAAATAACGATACGGGACTCATCCGAGGCCCCGTAATCGGAATGAGTACACTTTAAATCCTTTAACGAGTATCTATTGGAGGGCAAGTCTGGTGCCAGCAGCCGCGGTAATTCCAGCTCCAATAGCGTATATTAAAGTTGTTGCGGTTAAAAAGCTCGTAGTTGGATTTGTGTCCCACGCTGTTGGTTCACCGCCCGTCGGTGTTTAACTGGCATGTATCGTGGGACGTCCTGCCGGTGGGGCGAGCCGAAGGCGTGCGACCGCCTCGTGCGTGTTCGTGCGTCCCGAGGCGGACCCCGTTGAAATCCTACCAAGGTGCTCTTTATTGAGTGTCTGGGTGGGCCGGCACGTTTACTTTGAACAAATTAGAGTGCTTAAAGCAGGCAAGCCCGCCTGAATACTGTGTGCATGGAATAATGGAATAGGACCTCGGTTCTATTTTGTTGGTTTTCGGAACCCGAGGTAATGATTAATAGGGACAGGCGGGGGCATTCGTATTGCGACGTTAGAGGTGAAATTCTTGGATCGTCGCAAGACGAACAGAAGCGAAAGCATTTGCCAAGTATGTTTTCATTAATCAAGAACGAAAGTTAGAGGTTCGAAGGCGATCAGATACCGCCCTAGTTCTAACCATAAACGATGCCAGCCAGCGATCCGCCGCAGTTCCTCCGATGACTCGGCGGGCAGCCTCCGGGAAACCAAAGCTTTTGGGTTCCGGGGGAAGTATGGTTGCAAAGCTGAAACTTAAAGGAATTGACGGAAGGGCACCACCAGGAGTGGAGCCTGCGGCTTAATTTGACTCAACACGGGAAACCTCACCAGGCCCGGACACCGGAAGGATTGACAGA
>NC_064628.1:413024910-413027410 GCF_023864275.1 Schistocerca cancellata
ACCTCAGCGAGACACTCTATCACACATTACTCTCTGCCTGTAACAGACACAGATACAATATGTAAGCACCAGCATGGACCAACGTCCGGTGCATCCTCTCCGCCACAGTACACCATCCACACTATGATAACCACACCAGGGGGTCCAATTATAAAATAGAATATCCCACCCGTCCGACATCCACAATTGCTCAGATAAGCCACCAACACCCACACATGTCCTACACAGGGGTGCACCCAACACCACCACACTGCCTCCTGTTACGGCACAGAAACAATGGCAGGAATGAATCACACAGGTCTGCCGCTCCCTTGCCGCAACCACAGACGCGGCGCGCCTCCAGTCACGAGCGAAAAGCGCATAAGCGCATCCTGACGAGACATAACTGCTGTGACATACTGAAGCTGCCTCAGACATTCACTTACAATGATCACTACCAACGAACCTCGGCCCCCCCCCCCCCCAACACACTCTCTTACCACGTTGTGTACTGTAATCCAACCCATTTTGCACCTTAACCTAACCAAATTCGTAACGCAATGTAACGCAATTTGTACCGCAATGTAACGCAATTTGTACCGCAATGTAACGCAATTTGTACCGCAATGTAACGCAATTTGTGCCTTAACCTAACCCAAGTTGTGCCTTAACCTAACCCAAGTTGTGCCTTAACCTAACCCAAGTTGTGCCTTAACCTAACCCAAGTTGTGCCTTAACCTAACCCAAGTTGTGCCTTAACCTAACCCAAGTTGTGCCTTAACCTAACCCACGTTGTGCCTTAACCTAACCCACGTTGTGCCTTAACCTAACCCACGTTGTGCCTTAACCTAACCCACGTTGTGCCTTAACCTAACCCACGTTGTGCCTTAACCTAACCCACGTTGTGCCTTAACCTAACCCACGTTGTGCCTTAACCTAACCCACGTTGTGCCTTAACCTAACCCACGTTGTGCCTTAACCTAACCCACGTTGTGCCTTAACCTAACCCACGTTGTGCCTTAACCTAACCCACGTTGTGCCTTAACCTAACCCACGTTGTGCCTTAACCTAACCCACGTTGTGCCTTAACCTAACCCACGTTGTGCCTTAACCTAACCCACGTTGTGCCTTAACCTAACCCATGTTGTGCCTTAACCTAACCCACGTTGTGCCTTAACCTAACCCACGTTGTGCCTTAACCTAACCCACGTTGTGCCTTAACCTGCTCTGTAATTGGCATATGACACGTTACATTAATCTAGTGTTGTCTAACCACAACCCTCTGAATATAGTTCGCTACTCGCACCGCCCACCCTCTTGTGTATCGTTTCATGTTCAACACTTCGCAAGTGTTGCTTACTTTTTACATGCTCCCGCTGTACACTGTAATGTGGACGACTGCAGGATGTACATGGCCCCCCCCCCTCCCCCCTGCCTTCGCACGCTGGTCGTTCAGGTGCTTGCGTGTTCAATGCCCTTCGCAGCTGTTCACTGGCATTCGCATGTCGAAGCGCTCAGTCTACGTCGTGGTACGGCCTGTGTCCACTGTCCGCTGATGTCGTAAGCTTAACCCTCACATTGTACTGCACATAGGTCCGTATGTGCTGAATGATACGCTGTGGCACATGTGTGACCGTACAACGACTGCGCCCAACAACAGCGAACCATACGGTCCAAATGTTGTGCACTCAGCCACGTGCCGTCTCCCCATAACAGCTACATTGCAGTGTGGTACGCCATAGAGACGTGTGGGAGTAACGGACGCCCTGGATGGCGATCAGCATGAGCCGTCTGTTGATGTAGTGGCGCGTGTATTCAAACGTAGTCGTCTCTTCTCACACAGTGTGATAGCATGGTGCACCGCGTTCCACATCTGCGACATGGTACAGATGCTGGTTGACAGTCGGTCTCGTAATGGACATCGCATACGTAGGGGGGCCACCTCCCACGTGTTCTCTAGTCGTGCACATTTTGTTGCGTGTATGTGGGCAGACGTAGTGTGTCGTGACACCTAACAGACAGGTATGCAATAATCGTTGCATTTGCAAACTGGGATGGACGTCTCCGTTTGCTGGTGACGTTACGCAAATGAACAACTGGTAAACCCATTGTGGTGCGGTTGTTGTTGCTGGAGGTAAATCAGTAAGGGCAAATCTGTGTGTGAAGCGATACGCGGCGGTGGCTGGGTGGGACCGTCCCCGGCCGGTGAGGGGGGGCCGCCCGGCGTGCTGGCCGCGCGGTGCGTGGGCGCACGCGCTACAGCCGGCTGGTGGGGGCGCCCAGTGGCAGGCGCGCCGGCCGACGGACGCGGCAGGCGGCGCAGCTGCGCGCCGGGGCACCCTGCGCGCGGCGCCGGGCGGCCAAAGTGGGTCCTCGCGGGCCCGGTGCGAAGCGCGGTGGACATCTGCAGTGTGCTGGTCCGACTGAGGACTGTGTGCGTTGAGGATGCGCCGCCGCCCGGCACTCGGCGCCGCGACGCCGTCTGCTGCTCGGTCGCCCCAGCGGTTCTCGCTGGTGGTTT
>NC_064628.1:413037410-413044910 GCF_023864275.1 Schistocerca cancellata
GTGCCTTAACCTAACCCACGTTGTGCCTTAACCTAACCCACGTTGTGCCTTAACCTAACCCACGTTGTGCCTTAACCTAACCCACGTTGTGCCTTAACCTAACCCACGTTGTGCCTTAACCTAACCCACGTTGTGCCTTAACCTAACCCACGTTGTGCCTTAACCTAACCCACGTTGTGCCTTAACCTAACCCACGTTGTGCCTTAACCTAACCCACGTTGTGCCTTAACCTAACCCACGTTGTGCCTTAACCTAACCCACGTTGTGCCTTAACCTAACCCACGTTGTGCCTTAACCTAACCCACGTTGTGCCTTAACCTGCTCTGTAATTGGCATATGACACGTTACATTAATCTAGTGTTGTCTAACCACAACCCTCTGAATATAGTTCGCTACTCGCACCGCCCACCCTCTTGTGTATCGTTTCATGTTCAACACTTCGCAAGTGTTGCTTACTTTTTACATGCTCCCGCTGTACACTGTAATGTGGACGACTGCAGGATGTACATGCCCCCCCCCCCCTCCCCCCTGCCTTCGCACGCTGGTCGTTCAGGTGCTTGCGTGTTCAATGCCCTTCGCAGCTGTTCACTGGCATTCGCATGTCGAAGCGCTCAGTCTACGTCGTGGTACGGCCTGTGTCCACTGTCCGCTGATGTCGTAAGCTTAACCCTCACATTGTACTGCACATAGGTCCGTATGTACTGAATGATACGCTGTGGCACATGTGTGACCGTACAACGACTGCGCCCAACAACAGCGAACCATACGGTCCAAATGTTGTGCACTCAGCCACGTGCCGTCTCCCCATAACAGCTACATTGCAGTGTGGTACGCCATAGAGACGTGTGGGAGTAACGGACGCCCTGGATGGCGATCAGCATGAGCCGTCTGTTGATGTAGTGGCGCGTGTATTCAAACGTAGTCGTCTCTTCTCACACAGTGTGATAGCATGGTGCACCGCGTTCCACATCTGCGACATGGTACAGATGCTGGTTGACAGTCGGTCTCGTAATGGACATCGCATACGTAGGGGGGCCACCTCCCACGTGTTCTCTAGTCGTGCACATTTTGTTGCGTGTATGTGGGCAGACGTAGTGTGTCGTGACACCTAACAGACAGGTATGCAATAATCGTTGCATTTGCAAAGTGGGATGGACGTCTACGTTTGCTGGTGACGTTACGCAAATGAACAACTGGTAAACCCATTGTGGTGCGGTAGTTGTTGCTGGAGGTAAATCAGTAAGGGCAAATCTGTGTGTGAAGCGATACGCGGCGGTGGCTGGGTGGGACCGTCCCCGGCCGGTGAGGGGGGGCCGCCCGGCGTGCTGGCCGCGCGGTGCGTGGGCGCACGCGCTACAGCCGGCTGGTGGGGGCGCCCAGTGGCAGGCGCGCCGGCCGACGGACGCGGCAGGCGGCGCAGCTGCGCGCCGGGGCACCCTGCGCGCGGCGCCGGGCGGCCAAAGTGGGTCCTCGCGGGCCCGGTGCGAAGCGCGGTGGACATCTGCAGTGTGCTGGTCCGACTGAGGACTGTGTGCGTTGAGGATGCGCCGCCGCCCGGCACTCGGCGCCGCGACGCCGTCTGCTGCTCGGTCGCCCCAGCGGTTCTCGCTGGTGGTTTGTATCGCAGTTGTGCAGACGTGTTGGCACGTGCGCTGTGCTGGGAGAGTTCGCTTCGGCACCCACGTGGGGCCTTTGCCCTTCTGTGGCGCTGGCGTTGGAGCTGCCGGTCACCGTAGGTGGCGCGTGTTGTCTCCCGCCGGCAATGCCACGACAGCACGCTCCCGGGCCTCTGTCGGCAGCGGCAAGCTCAGTTGGGAGCACGGGTGGTCGCACCTAAAGCGTCTACTCGCCTAACTCCGGGCGATTGCGCCTCTCTCGAACCCGACCAAGTACTTAGGACGGCGCTGCGCGCCGCCGGGACCTGAGAGGGTTTCGAGGTGTATTGTGCAGGGGAGCTCAGCCTCCTCCTGTTTGCAGAATAATTGAGCGGACGCTTGCGTGTTCGCGCGGGCCCCTGGGACACACTCCCGGGCGGCCGGCTGCTCAGCTCTAGTTGACGCAGCTCCCTGGTTGATCCTGCCAGTAGTCATATGCTTGTCTCAAAGATTAAGCCTTGCATGTCTCAGTACAAGCCGCATTAAGGTGAAACCGCGAATGGCTCATTAAATCAGTTATGGTTCCTTAGATCGTACCCACGTTACTTGGATAACTGTGGTAATTCTAGAGCTAATACATGCAAACAGAGTCCCGACCAGAGATGGAAGGGACGCTTTTATTAGATCAAAACCAATCGGTCGGCTCGTCCGGTCCGTTTGCCTTGGTGACTCTGAATAACTTTGGGCTGATCGCACGGTCCTCGTACCGGCGACGCATCTTTCAAATGTCTGCCTTATCAACTGTCGATGGTAGGTTCTGCGCCTACCATGGTTGTAACGGGTAACGGGGAATCAGGGTTCGATTCCGGAGAGGGAGCCTGAGAAACGGCTACCACATCCAAGGAAGGCAGCAGGCGCGCAAATTACCCACTCCCGGCACGGGGAGGTAGTGACGAAAAATAACGATACGGGACTCATCCGAGGCCCCGTAATCGGAATGAGTACACTTTAAATCCTTTAACGAGTATCTATTGGAGGGCAAGTCTGGTGCCAGCAGCCGCGGTAATTCCAGCTCCAATAGCGTATATTAAAGTTGTTGCGGTTAAAAAGCTCGTAGTTGGATTTGTGTCCCACGCTGTTGGTTCACCGCCCGTCGGTGTTTAACTGGCATGTATCGTGGGACGTCCTGCCGGTGGGGCGAGCCGAAGGCGTGCGACCGCCTCGTGCGTGTTCGTGCGTCCCGAGGCGGACCCCGTTGAAATCCTACCAAGGTGCTCTTTATTGAGTGTCTGGGTGGGCCGGCACGTTTACTTTGAACAAATTAGAGTGCTTAAAGCAGGCAAGCCCGCCTGAATACTGTGTGCATGGAATAATGGAATAGGACCTCGGTTCTATTTTGTTGGTTTTCGGAACCCGAGGTAATGATTAATAGGGACAGGCGGGGGCATTCGTATTGCGACGTTAGAGGTGAAATTCTTGGATCGTCGCAAGACGAACAGAAGCGAAAGCATTTGCCAAGTATGTTTTCATTAATCAAGAACGAAAGTTAGAGGTTCGAAGGCGATCAGATACCGCCCTAGTTCTAACCATAAACGATGCCAGCCAGCGATCCGCCGCAGTTCCTCCGATGACTCGGCGGGCAGCCTCCGGGAAACCAAAGCTTTTGGGTTCCGGGGGAAGTATGGTTGCAAAGCTGAAACTTAAAGGAATTGACGGAAGGGCACCACCAGGAGTGGAGCCTGCGGCTTAATTTGACTCAACACGGGAAACCTCACCAGGCCCGGACACCGGAAGGATTGACAGATTGATAGCTCTTTCTTGATTCGGTGGGTGGTGGTGCATGGCCGTTCTTAGTTGGTGGAGCGATTTGTCTGGTTAATTCCGATAACGAACGAGACTCTAGCCTGCTAACTAGTCGCGTGACATCCTTCGTGCTGTCAGCGATTACTTTTCTTCTTAGAGGGACAGGCGGCTTCTAGCCGCACGAGATTGAGCAATAACAGGTCTGTGATGCCCTTAGATGTTCTGGGCCGCACGCGCGCTACACTGAAGGAATCAGCGTGTCTTCCTAGGCCGAAAGGTCGGGGTAACCCGCTGAACCTCCTTCGTGCTAGGGATTGGGGCTTGCAATTGTTCCCCATGAACGAGGAATTCCCAGTAAGCGCGAGTCATAAGCTCGCGTTGATTACGTCCCTGCCCTTTGTACACACCGCCCGTCGCTACTACCGATTGAATGATTTAGTGAGGTCTTCGGACTGGTACGCGGCATCGACTCTGTCGTTGCCGATGCTACCGGAAAGATGACCAAACTTGATCATTTAGAGGAAGTAAAAGTCGTAACAAGGTTTCCGTAGGTGAACCTGCGGAAGGATCATTACCGACTAGACTGCATGTCTTTCGATGTGCGTGTCGTGTCGCGCAACACGCTACCTGTACGGCAGCAGCCGTGCGCCGCGTGCGGAACCACGCGTGCCTCTCAAAACTAACTGAAAAATGTTGTGTGGTACGAGCGCTGAAGCTCTGGAGCGGCTGGCCTGCGGCACCTGGCGCCTGGCGCCGGTTTTGAATGACTTTCGCCCGAGTGCCTGTCCGCTCCGGTGTGGAGCCGTACGACGCCCATCGGCCGTGAGGCCGTTGGACACAGAACGCTGGAACAGGGGCCGTCAAACGCCTCAGTCCCGCCTATGCAACTGTTTTGAAAGAGACAGTGGAAACTAAACAAAAAAGATCACCCAGGACGGTGGATCACTCGGCTCGTGGGTCGATGAAGAACGCAGCAAATTGCGCGTCGACATGTGAACTGCAGGACACATGAACATCGACGTTTCGAACGCACATTGCGGTCCATGGATTCCGTTCCCGGGCCACGTCTGGCTGAGGGTCGGCTACGTATACTGAAGCGCGCGGCGTTTGTCCCGCCTTCGGAGACCTGGGAGTGTCGTGGCCGCCTGTGGGGCCGGCCGCGTCTCCTTAAACGTGCGATGCGCGCCCGTCGCCTGGCGGTTCGCATACCGGTACTTTCTCGGTAGCGTGCACAGCCGGCTGGCGGTGTGGCGTGCGACACCTCGTACAACGACCTCAGAGCAGGCGAGACTACCCGCTGAATTTAAGCATATTACTAAGCGGAGGAAAAGAAACTAACAAGGATTCCCCCAGTAGCGGCGAGCGAACAGGGAAGAGTCCAGCACCGAACCCCGCAGGCTGCCGCCTGTCGTGGCATGTGGTGTTTGGGAGGGTCCACTACCCCGACGCCTCGCGCCGAGCCCAAGTCCAACTTGAATGAGGCCACGGCCCGTAGAGGGTGCCAGGCCCGTAGCGGCCGGTGCGAGCGTCGGCGGGACCTCTCCTTCGAGTCGGGTTGCTTGAGAGTGCAGCTCCAAGTGGGTGGTAAACTCCATCTGAGACTAAATATGACCACGAGACCGATAGCGAACAAGTACCGTGAGGGAAAGTTGAAAAGAACTTTGAAGAGAGAGTTCAAAAGTACGTGAAACCGTTCTGGGGTAAACGTGAGAAGTCCGAAAGGTCGAACGGGTGAGATTCACGCCCATCCGGCCACTGGCTCCCGCCCTCGGCAGATGGGGCCGGCCGCCCGCGCGGAGCAATCCGCGGCGGGGTCGTGTCCGGTTGCCTTTCCACTCGCCGCGGGGTGGGGCCGTTCCGGTGTGCGGTGGGCCGCACTTCTCCCCTAGTAGGACGTCGCGACCCGCTGGGTGCCGGCCTACGGCCCGGGTGCGCAGCCTGTCCTTCCGCGGGCCTCGGTTCGCGTCTGTTGGGCAGAGCCCCAGTGTCCTGGCTGGCTGCTCGGCGGTATATCTGGAGGAGTCGATTCGCCCCTTTGGGCGCTCGGGCTCCCGGCAAGCGCGCGCGGTTCTTCCCGGATGACGGACCTACCTGGCCCGGCCCCGGACCCGCGCCGCTGTTGGCTCGGGATGCTCTCGGGCGGAATAATCGCTCCCGTCAGCGGCGCTTCAGCTTTGGACAATTTCACGACCCGTCTTGAAACACGGACCAAGGAGTCTAACATGTGCGCGAGTCATTGGGCTGTACGAAACCTAAAGGCGTAATGAAAGTGAAGGTCTCGCCTTGCGCGGGCCGAGGGAGGATGGGGCTTCCCCGCCCTTCACGGGGCGGCGGCCTCCGCACTCCCGGGGCGTCTCGTCCTCATTGCGAGGTGAGGCGCACCTAGAGCGTACACGTTGGGACCCGAAAGATGGTGAACTATGCCTGGCCAGGACGAAGTCAGGGGAAACCCTGATGGAGGTCCGTAGCGATTCTGACGTGCAAATCGATCGTCGGAGCTGGGTATAGGGGCGAAAGACTAATCGAACCATCTAGTAGCTGGTTCCCTCCGAAGTTTCCCTCAGGATAGCTGGTGCTCGTACGAGTCTCATCCG
Source organism: Schistocerca cancellata (assembly GCF_023864275.1). NCBI lineage: Eukaryota > Metazoa > Arthropoda > Insecta > Orthoptera > Acrididae > Schistocerca > Schistocerca cancellata. The sequence continues at coordinate 413,043,403 of NC_064628.1, forward strand.
GTAAAGCGAATGATTAGAGGCCTTGGGGCCGAAACGACCTCAACCTATTCTCAAACTTTAAATGGGTGAGATCTCCGGCTTGCTTGATATGCTGAAGCCGCGAGCAAACGACTCGGATCGGAGTGCCAAGTGGGCCACTTTTGGTAAGCAGAACTGGCGCTGTGGGACGAACCAAACGCCGAGTTAAGGCGCCCGAATCGACGCTCATGGGAAACCATGAAAGGCGTTGGTTGCTTAAGACAGCAGGACGGTGGCCATGGAAGTCGGAATCCGCTAAGGAGTGTGTAACAACTCACCTGCCGAAGCAACTAGCCCTGAAAATGGATGGCGCTGAAGCGTCGTGCCTATACTCGGCCGTCAGTCTGGCAGTCATGGCCGGTCCTTGCGGCCGGCCGCGAAGCCCTGACGAGTAGGAGGGTCGCGGCGGTGGGCGCAGAAGGGTCTGGGCGTGAGCCTGCCTGGAGCCGCCGTCGGTGCAGATCTTGGTGGTAGTAGCAAATACTCCAGCGAGGCCCTGGAGGGCTGACGCGGAGAAGGGTTTCGTGTGAACAGCCGTTGCACACGAGTCAGTCGATCCTAAGCCCTAGGAGAAATCCGATGTTGATGGGGGCCGTCATAGCATGATGCACTTTGTGCTGGCCCCCGTTGGGCGAAAGGGAATCCGGTTCCTATTCCGGAACCCGGCAGCGGAACCGATACAAGTCGGGCCCCTCTTTTAGAGATGCTCGTCGGGGTAACCCAAAAGGACCCGGAGACGCCGTCGGGAGATCGGGCAAGAGTTTTCTTTTCTGCATGAGCGTTCGAGTTCCCTGGAATCCTCTAGCAGGGAGATAGGGTTTGGAACGCGAAGAGCACCGCAGTTGCGGCGGTGTCCCGATCTTCCCCTCGGACCTTGAAAATCCGGGAGAGGGCCACGTGGAGGTGTCGCGCCGGTTCGTACCCATATCCGCAGCAGGTCTCCAAGGTGAAGAGCCTCTAGTCGATAGAATAATGTAGGTAAGGGAAGTCGGCAAATTGGATCCGTAACTTCGGGATAAGGATTGGCTCTGAGGATCGGGGCGTGTCGGGCTTGGTCGGGAAGTGGGTCAGCGCTAACGTGCCGGGCCTGGGCGAGGTGAGTGCCGTAGGGGTGCCGGTAAGTGCGGGCGTTTAGCGCGGGCGTGGTCTGCTCTCGCCGTTGGTTGGCCTCGTGCTGGCCGGCGGTGCAGGATGCGCGCGCCTGCGCGGCGTTCGTGCCCCGGTGCTTCAACCTGCGCGCAGGATCCGAGCTCGGTCCCGTGCCTTGGCCTCCCACGGATCTTCCTTGCTGCGAGGCCGCGTCCGCCTTAGCGTGCTCCTCCGGGGGCGCGCGGGTGCGCGGATTCTCTTCGGCCGCCATTCAACGATTAACTCAGAACTGGCACGGACTGGGGGAATCCGACTGTCTAATTAAAACAAAGCATTGCGATGGCCCTAGCGGGTGTTGCCGCAATGTGATTTCCGCCCATCGGACTTCACAGTCGCGGCCG
>NC_064628.1:413054910-413059910 GCF_023864275.1 Schistocerca cancellata
CGGGCCGAGGGAGGATGGGGCTTCCCCGCCCTTCACGGGGCGGCGGCCTCCGCACTCCCGGGGCGTCTCGTCCTCATTGCGAGGTGAGGCGCACCTAGAGCGTACACGTTGGGACCCGAAAGATGGTGAACTATGCCTGGCCAGGACGAAGTCAGGGGAAACCCTGATGGAGGTCCGTAGCGATTCTGACGTGCAAATCGATCGTCGGAGCTGGGTGTAGGGGCGAAAGACTAATCGAACCATCTAGTAGCTGGTTCCCTCCGAAGTTTCCCTCAGGATAGCTGGTGCTCGTACGAGTCTCATCCGGTAAAGCGAATGATTAGAGGCCTTGGGGCCGAAACGACCTCAACCTATTCTCAAACTTTAAATGGGTGAGATCTCCGGCTTGCTTGATATGCTGAAGCCGCGAGCAAACGACTCGGATCGGAGTGCCAAGTGGGCCACTTTTGGTAAGCAGAACTGGCGCTGTGGGATGAACCAAACGCCGAGTTAAGGCGCCCGAATCGACGCTCATGGGAAACCATGAAAGGCGTTGGTTGCTTAAGACAGCAGGACGGTGGCCATGGAAGTCGGAATCCGCTAAGGAGTGTGTAACAACTCACCTGCCGAAGCAACTAGCCCTGAAAATGGATGGCGCTGAAGCGTCGTGCCTATACTCGGCCGTCAGTCTGGCAGTCATGGCCGGTCCTTGCGGCCGGCCGCGAAGCCCTGACGAGTAGGAGGGTCGCGGCGGTGGGCGCAGAAGGGTCTGGGCGTGAGCCTGCCTGGAGCCGCCGTCGGTGCAGATCTTGGTGGTAGTAGCAAATACTCCAGCGAGGCCCTGGAGGGCTGACGCGGAGAAGGGTTTCGTGTGAACAGCCGTTGCACACGAGTCAGTCGATCCTAAGCCCTAGGAGAAATCCGATGTTGATGGGGGCCGTCATAGCATGATGCACTTTGTGCTGGCCCCCGTTGGGCGAAAGGGAATCCGGTTCCTATTCCGGAACCCGGCAGCGGAACCGATACAAGTCGGGCCCCTCTTTTAGAGATGCTCGTCGGGGTAACCCAAAAGGACCCGGAGACGCCGTCGGGAGATCGGGGAAGAGTTTTCTTTTCTGCATGAGCGTTCGAGTTCCCTGGAATCCTCTAGCAGGGAGATAGGGTTTGGAACGCGAAGAGCACCGCAGTTGCGGCGGTGTCCCGATCTTCCCCTCGGACCTTGAAAATCCGGGAGAGGGCCACGTGGAGGTGTCGCGCCGGTTCGTACCCATATCCGCAGCAGGTCTCCAAGGTGAAGAGCCTCTAGTCGATAGAATAATGTAGGTAAGGGAAGTCGGCAAATTGGATCCGTAACTTCGGGATAAGGATTGGCTCTGAGGATCGGGGCGTGTCGGGCTTGGTCGGGAAGTGGGTCAGCGCTAACGTGCCGGGCCTGGGCGAGGTGAGTGCCGTAGGGGTGCCGGTAAGTGCGGGCGTTTAGCGCGGGCGTGGTCTGCTCTCGCCGTTGGTTGGCCTCGTGCTGGCCGGCGGTGCAGGATGCGCGCGCCTGCGCGGCGTTCGTGCCCCGATGCTTCAATCTGCGCGCAGGATCCGAGCTCGGTCCCGTGCCTTGGCCTCCCACGGATCTTCCTTGCTGCGAGGCCGCGTCCGCCTTAGCGTGCTCCTCCGGGGGCGCGCGGGTGCGCGGATTCTCTTCGGCCGCCATTCAACGATCAACTCAGAACTGGCACGGACTGGGGGAATCCGACTGTCTAATTAAAACAAAGCATTGCGATGGCCCTAGCGGGTGTTGACGCAATGTGATTTCTGCCCAGTGCTCTGAATGTCAACGTGAAGAAATTCAAGCAAGCGCGGGTAAACGGCGGGAGTAACTATGACTCTCTTAAGTTGGCGGGAGTAACTATGACTCTCTTAAGGCGGCCAAGTGGCGGCGGTGTGGCTGCATCCGGACTTGGCTTTTCGAAGTGCGGTCTTGATGTAGTCGTGCTGCTGCTGCGAGGTGCCTTCCTTGGGTTGTAGTTACAGGGAGAGTGATGCGCAATACATGGGCCTAGCCCTCTTAGCCTCTCCTCTCCTGCGGTCTTCTCCCCTTCTCGTGGGCCCGCTGATTTTCGCAGAGTGGAAGACCGCACCAGGGGCTTGGGGGGGTTACCAGCCCCCCCTCGCATTATCCCTTTTAAGTTGGGGGCAGCAGACAAGTAAATAACAGTGGTGGCCCTTCCGCTGAAGGTGCCACCCCAGCTTCCCCAGCTCCTAGCCGGCCAACCGGCCGTGCCGAAGACCTTGTAACTGTTGCAGCTATCTACGCCTGTAGTGAGTGCCACCGTAGCTTCACCACCAAGACCGGTCTCGGGGTCCATCGCCGCCGCCAACACCTTGCGGCCGCCAACGCAGAGATCGTCACGGAGAGGCATCGCGCGAGGTGGACGGAGGAAGAAGTCCTGTCGCTCGCCAAGGCAGAGGCCGAACTGTTCCTTGAGAGGGACGCCCGGTTCTTCTTTGTCAATCAAGAACTCATCAGGATGTTCCCCGACCGAACGCTCGAAGCAATCAAGTGCCGACGGCGGCAAGCTGCCCACAAGCAGCTTGTCCGCCAATTTATGGAGGCGCTTGAGATCGGTCGGGGGGAAGAGCCGGCGTCCCGCCGGGGAGCAGCGAGCCCGCTGCCTGACGCGGGCGAGACCGCTGCGCCGCCTGTCGACGCAGCCGAGGACTTCGCGGCCGACACCACCGGGCCGCCGCCGGAGGGGCCGACTGACGCCGCCATCTGGGAGTATCTGGCGGGGCTACCTGCTTCCGCCCAGCGTTTCTCTGCCCTGGATCGAGTCATTGGTCTAGGGCGGGGCACGCCGCCCGATGTCATCCTGGGCATGCTCCCGGATGCCCTTGCGTCGGTCGGGTCCAGAGGGGAGAGATCGATCACCAGGACACAGCGGCCGCGCCAACCATCTAAGCGGCCGCCTGCAGCGCCGCCGACGCAGAAGCGCAAGCGGCGCCGCTGGGAGTATGCAAGAACGCAGGATGCCTTCCGAAGGTCGCGTGCACGTTGCGTGCGCGGCCTCTTGGATGGCACCCTGCTCCAGCCGCCACCTGCCATCCCTGGTCTGCTGGACTTCTGGGCGGACCTCTTCACTAAGAAGCCCACTTCCACCGCGGGCTTCATTCGTGACCGCCTCCTCCCGCACTCGGAACCTGTCGCTCTCGAGTGCCTATGGGGGCCGGTCACACATGAGGAGGTAGCCGCCGCGTTGCCGCCCAGGGGATCAGCGGCCGGGCCGGACGGCCTTACCCCAGCGGAGTTGCGGCGCCTGCCGCACGAAGTCCTGGTGAAACTGATGAATCTCTTCCTTCTGGCCCGCGCCCTTCCGGAACGCCTGCTTCGCGCGCGGACGTCCCTTCTCCCGAAAACGGCTGCACCAACATCCCCCGCTGACTTTCGCCCCATTACGGTCTGCTCGGTGCTGGCGCGGACCTTTCACAAGGTTCTCGCGTCACGCCTGATGCGCGCCTGTGCTGTGGACGAACGTCAGCGGGCATTCATCCCTCGTGATGGGATGTTGGAAAACACGTTCATCTTGGACACCGCCCTCACCGACGCAGTTCGCTCCTGCCGCTCTGTCTTTGTGGCGTCGATCGACGTATCGAAGGCATTCGATTCGGTAGATCATGCTGCCCTTCGCCCCGTGCTGAAGGCGCATGGCCTGCCGGATTGTTTTGTCGAGTATGTCGAGCGGTGCTACGAGGGCAGCACGACAGTGATAGCGGACGGCGCCGGCGTGGGCGTGTCTGTGCAGCCAGCACGGGGCGTTCGCCAGGGCGATCCCCTCTCCCCCCTCCTGTTCAACTTTGCGGTGGACTACGTTTTAGGCCAACTGCCCTCTCACATCGGAGCTCGGATCCTCGGTCGCAGGGTCAACGCTGCGGCCTTTGCAGATGACGTCTTGCTGTTTGCAGCGACCCCGAGGGGCTTGCAGTCCCTCATCGATGCAGCTACCGCAGCCCTCGCACACCTGGGGCTGCAGATCAACGCCCGGAAGTGTTTCACCCTCGCCTTAGTCGCGTCAGGGCGCGAGAAGAAGGTGAAGGTGGACAGCAATGTCACCTTCACAGCAGGCAATACCACCATGCCTGCCCTGCGTGTGGGTGAAACCTTCCGGTACCTGGGGCTGCAATTTTCCACGGCGGGTCGCTGTGTCTTCAATCCACGTCGCCACCTGGTGGAGCAGCTTGACGTCATCTCCCGAGCTCCGCTGAAGCCGCAACAGCGCCTCCACGCTCTCACCAACGTACTTCTTCCTGGCCTGTACCATGGGCTGGCCCTCAGCCGCACCCGGGTGGGTGCTCTGAAGTCGGCCGACGTCACCATCCGGGCCGCCGTCAGGAGATGGTTCCGCCTTCCGGCGGACACCCCCCTGGGATACTTCCACGCTCCTGTTGCCCAGGGGGGCCTCGGCATTCCATCCTGCCGTTGGATGGGTCCAACGCTCCGTCGGTCCCGTCTCCTGGCGCTGAAGAAGATAGGGCCAGCCTGCGAAGGTGCAGGCTTGGATGAGGTGCAGCGTGGGATCGAGGTGCTGGAGCGCCACTTAACGTGGGAGGGCCACCTCCTCAAATCGTCAACGCAGGTTGGGGAAATGTGGGCGGCGCGCCTACACATCGCCATTGACGGTGCGGCGCTGTCATCCTCTGCCGCCGTCAGTGGCCAACATCAGTGGGTCGCCGACACCAGTCGCCTGCTATCTGGGCGTGAATACATCGACGCCCTCCGCGCCCGCATTAACGCCTTCCCTACGAAGGCACGGCGCAGTCGCGGGCGGGAGGCGGACACCAGATGCCGCGCGGGGTGCCAGGCCGTGGAGACCGCCAACCACGTACTTCAGGCTTGCTTTAGGACGCACGGGTCCCGGGTCAAGCGCCATGACGCTGTTGTGCGTTATGTCGCCCGTGGACTCGCGCAGAGGGGCTTCAATGTCTCCGTGGAGCCCCACCTCCGAACACCTGAGGGCCTCCGCAAGCCTGAC
>NC_064628.1:413064910-413067410 GCF_023864275.1 Schistocerca cancellata
CGTCTGTTGATGTAGTGGCGCGTGTATTCAAACGTAGTCGTCTCTTCTCACACAGTGTGATAGCATGGTGCACCGCGTTCCACATCTGCGACATGGTACAGATGCTGGTTGACAGTCGGTCTCGTAATGGACATCGCATACGTAGGGGGGCCACCTCCCACGTGTTCTCTAGTCGTGCACATTTTGTTGCGTGTATGTGGGCAGACGTAGTGTGTCGTGACACCTAACAGACAGGTATGCAATAATCGTTGCATTTGCAAAGTGGGATGGACGTCTACGTTTGCTGGTGACGTTACGCAAATGAACAACTGGTAAACCCATTGTGGTGCGGTAGTTGTTGCTGGAGGTAAATCAGTAAGGGCAAATCTGTGTGTGAAGCGATACGCGGCGGTGGCTGGGTGGGACCGTCCCCGGCCGGTGAGGGGGGGCCGCCCGGCGTGCTGGCCGCGCGGTGCGTGGGCGCACGCGCTACAGCCGGCTGGTGGGGGCGCCCAGTGGCAGGCGCGCCGGCCGACGGACGCGGCAGGCGGCGCAGCTGCGCGCCGGGGCACCCTGCGCGCGGCGCCGGGCGGCCAAAGTGGGTCCTCGCGGGCCCGGTGCGAAGCGCGGTGGACATCTGCAGTGTGCTGGTCCGACTGAGGACTGTGTGCGATGAGGATGCGCCGCCGCCCGGCACTCGGCGCCGCGACGCCGTCTGCTGCTCGGTCGCCCCAGCGGTTCTCGCTGGTGGTTTGTATCGCAGTTGTGCAGACGTGTTGGCACGTGCGCTGTGCTGGGAGAGTTCGCTTCGGCACCCACGTGGGGCCTTTGCCCTTCTGTGGCGCTGGCGTTGGAGCTGCCGGTCACCGTAGGTGGCGCGTGTTGTCTCCCGCCGGCAATGCCACGACAGCACGCTCCCGGGCCTCTGTCGGCAGCGGCAAGCTCAGTTGGGAGCACGGGTGGTCGCACCTAAAGCGTCTACTCGCCTAACTCCGGGCGATTGCGCCTCTCTCGAACCCGACCAAGTACTTAGGACGGCGCTGCGCGCCGCCGGGACCTGAGAGGGTTTCGAGGTGTATTGTGCAGGGGAGCTCAGCCTCCTCCTGTTTGCAGAATAATTGAGCGGACGCTTGCGTGTTCGCGCGGGCCCCTGGGACACACTCCCGGGCGGCCGGCTGCTCAGCTCTAGTTGACGCAGCTCCCTGGTTGATCCTGCCAGTAGTCATATGCTTGTCTCAAAGATTAAGCCATGCATGTCTCAGTACAAGCCGCATTAAGGTGAAACCGCGAATGGCTCATTAAATCAGTTATGGTTCCTTAGATCGTACCCACGTTACTTGGATAACTGTGGTAATTCTAGAGCTAATACATGCAAACAGAGTCCCGACCAGAGATGGAAGGGACGCTTTTATTAGATCAAAACCAATCGGTCGGCTCGTCCGGTCCGTTTGCCTTGGTGACTCTGAATAACTTTGGGCTGATCGCACGGTCCTCGTACCGGCGACGCATCTTTCAAATGTCTGCCTTATCAACTGTCGATGGTAGGTTCTGCGCCTACCATGGTTGTAACGGGTAACGGGGAATCAGGGTTCGATTCCGGAGAGGGAGCCTGAGAAACGGCTACCACATCCAAGGAAGGCAGCAGGCGCGCAAATTACCCACTCCCGGCACGGGGAGGTAGTGACGAAAAATAACGATACGGGACTCATCCGAGGCCCCGTAATCGGAATGAGTACACTTTAAATCCTTTAACGAGTATCTATTGGAGGGCAAGTCTGGTGCCAGCAGCCGCGGTAATTCCAGCTCCAATAGCGTATATTAAAGTTGTTGCGGTTAAAAAGCTCGTAGTTGGATTTGTGTCCCACGCTGTTGGTTCACCGCCCGTCGGTGTTTAACTGGCATGTATCGTGGGACGTCCTGCCGGTGGGGCGAGCCGAAGGCGTGCGACCGCCTCGTGCGTGTTCGTGCGTCCCGAGGCGGACCCCGTTGAAATCCTACCAAGGTGCTCTTTATTGAGTGTCTGGGTGGGCCGGCACGTTTACTTTGAACAAATTAGAGTGCTTAAAGCAGGCAAGCCCGCCTGAATACTGTGTGCATGGAATAATGGAATAGGACCTCGGTTCTATTTTGTTGGTTTTCGGAACCCGAGGTAATGATTAATAGGGACAGGCGGGGGCATTCGTATTGCGACGTTAGAGGTGAAATTGTTGGATCGTCGCAAGACGAACAGAAGCGAAAGCATTTGCCAAGTATGTTTTCATTAATCAAGAACGAAAGTTAGAGGTTCGAAGGCGATCAGATACCGCCCTAGTTCTAACCATAAACGATGCCAGCCAGCGATCCGCCGCAGTTCCTCCGATGACTCGGCGGGCAGCCTCCGGGAAACCAAAGCTTTTGGGTTCCGGGGGAAGTATGGTTGCAAAGCTGAAACTTAAAGGAATTGACGGAAGGGCACCACCAGGAGTGGAGCCTGCGGCTTAATTTGACTCAACACGGGAAACCTCACCAGGCCCGGACACCG
>NC_064628.1:413074910-413079910 GCF_023864275.1 Schistocerca cancellata
TTTGTACCGCAATGTAACGCAATTTGTACCGCAATGTAACGCAATTTGTGCCTTAACCTAACCCAAGTTGTGCCTTAACCTAACCCAAGTTGTGCCTTAACCTAACCCAAGTTGTGCCTTAACCTAACCCAAGTTGTGCCTTAACCTAACCCAAGTTGTGCCTTAACCTAACCCACGTTGTGCCTTAACCTAACCCACGTTGTGCCTTAACCTAACCCACGTTGTGCCTTAACCTAACCCACGTTGTGCCTTAACCTAACCCACGTTGTGCCTTAACCTAACCCACGTTGTGCCTTAACCTAACCCACGTTGTGCCTTAACCTAACCCACGTTGTGCCTTAACCTAACCCACGTTGTGCCTTAACCTAACCCACGTTGTGCCTTAACCTAACCCACGTTGTGCCTTAACCTAACCCACGTTGTGCCTTAACCTGCTCTGTAATTGGCATATGACACGTTACATTAATCTAGTGTTGTCTAACCACAACCCTCTGAATATAGTTCGCTACTCGCACCGCCCACCCTCTTGTGTATCGTTTCATGTTCAACACTTCGCAAGTGTTGCTTACTTTTTACATGCTCCCGCTGTACACTGTAATGTGGACGACTGCAGGATGTACATGGCCCCCCCCCCTCCCCCCTGCCTTCGCACGCTGGTCGTTCAGGTGCTTGCGTGTTCAATGCCCTTCGCAGCTGTTCACTGGCATTCGCATGTCGAAGCGCTCAGTCTACGTCGTGGTACGGCCTGTGTCCACTGTCCGCTGATGTCGTAAGCTTAACCCTCACATTGTACTGCACATAGGTCCGTATGTACTGAATGATACGCTGTGGCACATGTGTGACCGTACAACGACTGCGCCCAACAACAGCGAACCATACGGTCCAAATGTTGTGCACTCAGCCACGTGCCGTCTCCCCATAACAGCTACATTGCAGTGTGGTACGCCATAGAGACGTGTGGGAGTAACGGACGCCCTGGATGGCGATCAGCATGAGCCGTCTGTTGATGTAGTGGCGCGTGTATTCAAACGTAGTCGTCTCTTCTCACACAGTGTGATAGCATGGTGCACCGCGTTCCACATCTGCGACATGGTACAGATGCTGGTTGACAGTCGGTCTCGTAATGGACATCGCATACGTAGGGGGGCCACCTCCCACGTGTTCTCTAGTCGTGCACATTTTGTTGCGTGTATGTGGGCAGACGTAGTGTGTCGTGACACCTAACAGACAGGTATGCAATAATCGTTGCATTTGCAAAGTGGGATGGACGTCTACGTTTGCTGGTGACGTTACGCAAATGAACAACTGGTAAACCCATTGTGGTGCGGTAGTTGTTGCTGGAGGTAAATCAGTAAGGGCAAATCTGTGTGTGAAGCGATACGCGGCGGTGGCTGGGTGGGACCGTCCCCGGCCGGTGAGGGGGGGCCGCCCGGCGTGCTGGCCGCGCGGTGCGTGGGCGCACGCGCTACAGCCGGCTGGTGGGGGCGCCCAGTGGCAGGCGCGCCGGCCGACGGACGCGGCAGGCGGCGCAGCTGCGCGCCGGGGCACCCTGCGCGCGGCGCCGGGCGGCCAAAGTGGGTCCTCGCGGGCCCGGTGCGAAGCGCGGTGGACATCTGCAGTGTGCTGGTCCGACTGAGGACTGTGTGCGTTGAGGATGCGCCGCCGCCCGGCACTCGGCGCCGCGACGCCGTCTGCTGCTCGGTCGCCCCAGCAGTTCTCGCTGGTGGTTTGTATCGCAGTTGTGCAGACGTGTTGGCACGTGCGCTGTGCTGGGAGAGTTCGCTTCGGCACCCACGTGGGGCCTTTGCCCTTCTGTGGCGCTGGCGTTGGAGCTGCCGGTCACCGTAGGTGGCGCGTGTTGTCTCCCGCCGGCAATGCCACGACAGCACGCTCCCGGGCCTCTGTCGGCAGCGGCAAGCTCAGTTGGGAGCACGGGTGGTCGCACCTAAAGCGTCTACTCGCCTAACTCCGGGCGATTGCGCCTCTCTCGAACCCGACCAAGTACTTAGGACGGCGCTGCGCGCCGCCGGGACCTGAGAGGGTTTCGAGGTGTATTGTGCAGGGGAGCTCAGCCTCCTCCTGTTTGCAGAATAATTGAGCGGACGCTTGCGTGTTCGCGCGGGCCCCTGGGACACACTCCCGGGCGGCCGGCTGCTCAGCTCTAGTTGACGCAGCTCCCTGGTTGATCCTGCCAGTAGTCATATGCTTGTCTCAAAGATTAAGCCATGCATGTCTCAGTACAAGCCGCATTAAGGTGAAACCGCGAATGGCTCATTAAATCAGTTATGGTTCCTTAGATCGTACCCACGTTACTTGGATAACTGTGGTAATTCTAGAGCTAATACATGCAAACAGAGTCCCGACCAGAGATGGAAGGGACGCTTTTATTAGATCAAAACCAATCGGTCGGCTCGTCCGGTCCGTTTGCCTTGGTGACTCTGAATAACTTTGGGCTGATCGCACGGTCCTCGTACCGGCGACGCATCTTTCAAATGTCTGCCTTATCAACTGTCGATGGTAGGTTCTGCGCCTACCATGGTTGTAACGGGTAACGGGGAATCAGGGTTCGATTCCGGAGAGGGAGCCTGAGAAACGGCTACCACATCCAAGGAAGGCAGCAGGCGCGCAAATTACCCACTCCCGGCACGGGGAGGTAGTGACGAAAAATAACGATACGGGACTCATCCGAGGCCCCGTAATCGGAATGAGTACACTTTAAATCCTTTAACCCTGCTGTTCTGTTCACTTTTACTTGACATATATACTGTTCGGGTCAATATGACCCGACATATCAAAATGCTTTAGAAACATAAATTTTGGTACAGTTTTAGCTATCGACATTGTTGTTCTATTCCAGTACCTTGTTAGTAATAATAATAATAATAATAATAATAATAATAATGGTAATAATAATAATAATAACAATGCATACAACTTTATTGAGGGATATTTTTCATTTAAATATGCACATAAATTTGAAACAACAGACAGTTTCCATTACAGGCATTCAACTTAGAAAGCACTACAGTTTTTCCATACTTCTATTCTTATTGTTGACAGTTTAGACGTAAGTATTGACATTTTCTAACAACAGACAGTTGTCATTACAGATATTCATCTTAGAGCACACTACAGTACAGAACACACTACAGTTTTTTTATTACATTCCAACATAGAAAGCACTACAACTTTAGAATCCTCTCTTCTTACTGATTGTAGTTTAGGCACAAGTATTCACATAAATTTGAAACAACAGAATTTTCAATACAATCATCTTATAAAATACTACAGTTCTTTTCTTACTGCTTGCACTGTGGACACAAGTAGGTTACATGTTTCTTGCAAATATGTTTACTACATTTTCCACACACCATGTTTGTTTTATTGTCATTACTTGATGGACAGAACTTACAGCGTGCACGTTTTGTAGATTTTCTTGTTGTTACCGATTCTGACACACCACCCACATCATTCGGGTTTTGGATGCTTGTGACCATTCTCAAAGAATCTTCTGTTCTTGGGAAATTCGTTCTTGATGCAATATGTTCTTTTATCAGTGACTTTCCAAGTTCCTCCAAGAATATTCTCCTTCTAGTCAATTTGCTTGCATTCCAATTAGGGTCAACCGAAATCCACAAAACGTATGCATTATAAGCAGAAACATCAAGAATATTGTAGAAAACTATCATTGGCCACCTATTACTTTTTCGTTTGCATGTATATGTACCTAATAACTGATCAAGCGTGTCTACAGCACCTTTGGTTGAATTATAGTCCAAAATCATTTTTGGCTTCTTATCAGCCCTGTCACTGATTTCCGCATCATGGTGGAGAGTGCTCATAAGTACAACATTCTTGTGTCTCTTAGGAATATAATTAACCACAGTAGTGTCATTTGTGAAGTAAAATGAAGAGCTGTGTACCTCCTTGTTGGTCATTTTGTGTGGAAGCTCCGGCTTATTTTTCCGTATAGTTCCCAACATAGTCAATTTCCTTTTCAGAAGCAGCTGCCCCAAATTGTACGACGTAAAAAAGTTGTCACACGTGATATTCTGACCACGTAACTCAGAAGTGAGATCAGATACCACCCTCATTCCCTGATTTCTTTCTGGTGCCGCTCCACTCACCTTTCCTGTATAAATTTGGGCTTTCAGTACGTATGAAGTTTTGCTGTCACACATGGTCCATATTTTGATCCCATATTTTGCCGGTTTACTTGGGATATACTGCTTGAATGGACAGCGACCTCTAAATGCTACTAACTGCTCGTCAACAGTAACATTTTCTCCTGGATTATACAGTTTAGGAAGGACCTCTACCCACTTCTCCCAAATACTACGAATTGCGGCAAGTTTGTCAGTACGTCGTCTTTCCTCTCTAGTAGATTTCTTGTCAAATCGCAGGACACGTGATATCTTACAGAATGTTTCATGAGACATGGTTGCTCGAAATATGTTTCGCCCAGTATCTTTATCCCACAAACTTTTTGTAGACTCCCCATGAGATCGATATACACCCGCTAGGAGTAAGAGTCCTAAGTATGCATGGAAAACAGAACCATCAATATCTGTCCACTGTTCACCATAAACTCGCTGCCCTTCAATATTTGTCATCTCTATTATTTCATTTTGAAGCGCTGTGTGAAATACTGCTTCAAATGAACATTTTACATCAGATATTCTGCTGACTGCATACCTGGTAACTCCTGGGGTACTCTTGATGATGTTCGAAGCTGGTAGGCGACCATGTTGTGCTGGTGGATGCAACTGCCATTCTATATTCCCATTTTTAGAAAGAAAAGTCTCTACACTATTTTGTATGGGCTGTGGACTGTCGTAACTGTCATCGGAACACTCGCTTTCAGATGCATTGCTGATGTGATCTTCAAACTCAGAAAGTGATCCTTCATCTGGTGAGGCATTTACTATTTCTTCCAACTCACGATCATTCAATGGTCTCATCGCCATGGTGTCACAAGTCAAACTGGGCAGAAACAAAGC
>NC_064628.1:413089910-413109910 GCF_023864275.1 Schistocerca cancellata
CCCCCCCTCCCCCCTGCCTTCGCACGCTGGTCGTTCAGGTGCTTGCGTGTTCAATGCCCTTCGCAGCTGTTCACTGGCATTCGCATGTCGAAGCGCTCAGTCTACGTCGTGGTACGGCCTGTGTCCACTGTCCGCTGATGTCGTAAGCTTAACCCTCACATTGTACTGCACATAGGTCCGTATGTACTGAATGATACGCTGTGGCACATGTGTGACCGTACAACGACTGCGCCCAACAACAGCGAACCATACGGTCCAAATGTTGTGCACTCAGCCACGTGCCGTCTCCCCATAACAGCTACATTGCAGTGTGGTACGCCATAGAGACGTGTGGGAGTAACGGACGCCCTGGATGGCGATCAGCATGAGCCGTCTGTTGATGTAGTGGCGCGTGTATTCAAACGTAGTCGTCTCTTCTCACACAGTGTGATAGCATGGTGCACCGCGTTCCACATCTGCGACATGGTACAGATGCTGGTTGACAGTCGGTCTCGTAATGGACATCGCATACGTAGGGGGGCCACCTCCCACGTGTTCTCTAGTCGTGCACATTTTGTTGCGTGTATGTGGGCAGACGTAGTGTGTCGTGACACCTAACAGACAGGTATGCAATAATCGTTGCATTTGCAAAGTGGGATGGACGTCTACGTTTGCTGGTGACGTTACGCAAATGAACAACTGGTAAACCCATTGTGGTGCGGTAGTTGTTGCTGGAGGTAAATCAGTAAGGGCAAATCTGTGTGTGAAGCGATACGCGGCGGTGGCTGGGTGGGACCGTCCCCGGCCGGTGAGGGGGGGCCGCCCGGCGTGCTGGCCGCGCGGTGCGTGGGCGCACGCGCTACAGCCGGCTGGTGGGGGCGCCCAGTGGCAGGCGCGCCGGCCGACGGACGCGGCAGGCGGCGCAGCTGCGCGCCGGGGCACCCTGCGCGCGGCGCCGGGCGGCCAAAGTGGGTCCTCGCGGGCCCGGTGCGAAGCGCGGTGGACATCTGCAGTGTGCTGGTCCGACTGAGGACTGTGTGCGTTGAGGATGCGCCGCCGCCCGGCACTCGGCGCCGCGACGCCGTCTGCTGCTCGGTCGCCCCAGCGGTTCTCGCTGGTGGTTTGTATCGCAGTTGTGCAGACGTGTTGGCACGTGCGCTGTGCTGGGAGAGTTCGCTTCGGCACCCACGTGGGGCCTTTGCCCTTCTGTGGCGCTGGCGTTGGAGCTGCCGGTCACCGTAGGTGGCGCGTGTTGTCTCCCGCCGGCAATGCCACGACAGCACGCTCCCGGGCCTCTGTCGGCAGCGGCAAGCTCAGTTGGGAGCACGGGTGGTCGCACCTAAAGCGTCTACTCGCCTAACTCCGGGCGATTGCGCCTCTCTCGAACCCGACCAAGTACTTAGGACGGCGCTGCGCGCCGCCGGGACCTGAGAGGGTTTCGAGGTGTATTGTGCAGGGGAGCTCAGCCTCCTCCTGTTTGCAGAATAATTGAGCGGACGCTTGCGTGTTCGCGCGGGCCCCTGGGACACACTCCCGGGCGGCCGGCTGCTCAGCTCTAGTTGACGCAGCTCCCTGGTTGATCCTGCCAGTAGTCATATGCTTGTCTCAAAGATTAAGCCATGCATGTCTCAGTACAAGCCGCATTAAGGTGAAACCGCGAATGGCTCATTAAATCAGTTATGGTTCCTTAGATCGTACCCACGTTACTTGGATAACTGTGGTAATTCTAGAGCTAATACATGCAAACAGAGTCCCGACCAGAGATGGAAGGGACGCTTTTATTAGATCAAAACCAATCGGTCGGCTCGTCCGGTCCGTTTGCCTTGGTGACTCTGAATAACTTTGGGCTGATCGCACGGTCCTCGTACCGGCGACGCATCTTTCAAATGTCTGCCTTATCAACTGTCGATGGTAGGTTCTGCGCCTACCATGGTTGTAACGGGTAACGGGGAATCAGGGTTCGATTCCGGAGAGGGAGCCTGAGAAACGGCTACCACATCCAAGGAAGGCAGCAGGCGCGCAAATTACCCACTCCCGGCACGGGGAGGTAGTGACGAAAAATAACGATACGGGATTCATCCGAGGCCCCGTAATCGGAATGAGTACACTTTAAATCCTTTAACGAGTATCTATTGGAGGGCAAGTCTGGTGCCAGCAGCCGCGGTAATTCCAGCTCCAATAGCGTATATTAAAGTTGTTGCGGTTAAAAAGCTCGTAGTTGGATTTGTGTCCCACGCTGTTGGTTCACCGCCCGTCGGTGTTTAACTGGCATGTATCGTGGGACGTCCTGCCGGTGGGGCGAGCCGAAGGCGTGCGACCGCCTCGTGCGTGTTCGTGCGTCCCGAGGCGGACCCCGTTGAAATCCTACCAAGGTGCTCTTTATTGAGTGTCTGGGTGGGCCGGCACGTTTACTTTGAACAAATTAGAGTGCTTAAAGCAGGCAAGCCCGCCTGAATACTGTGTGCATGGAATAATGGAATAGGACCTCGGTTCTATTTTGTTGGTTTTCGGAACCCGAGGTAATGATTAATAGGGACAGGCGGGGGCATTCGTATTGCGACGTTAGAGGTGAAATTCTTGGATCGTCGCAAGACGAACAGAAGCGAAAGCATTTGCCAAGTATGTTTTCATTAATCAAGAACGAAAGTTAGAGGTTCGAAGGCGATCAGATACCGCCCTAGTTCTAACCATAAACGATGCCAGCCAGCGATCCGCCGCAGTTCCTCCGATGACTCGGCGGGCAGCCTCCGGGAAACCAAAGCTTTTGGGTTCCGGGGGAAGTATGGTTGCAAAGCTGAAACTTAAAGGAATTGACGGAAGGGCACCACCAGGAGTGGAGCCTGCGGCTTAATTTGACTCAACACGGGAAACCTCACCAGGCCCGGACACCGGAAGGATTGACAGATTGATAGCTCTTTCTTGATTCGGTGGGTGGTGGTGCATGGCCGTTCTTAGTTGGTGGAGCGATTTGTCTGGTTAATTCCGATAACGAACGAGACTCTAGCCTGCTAACTAGTCGCGTGACATCCTTCGTGCTGTCAGCGATTACTTTTCTTCTTAGAGGGACAGGCGGCTTCTAGCCGCACGAGATTGAGCAATAACAGGTCTGTGATGCCCTTAGATGTTCTGGGCCGCACGCGCGCTACACTGAAGGAATCAGCGTGTCTTCCTAGGCCGAAAGGTCGGGGTAACCCGCTGAACCTCCTTCGTGCTAGGGATTGGGGCTTGCAATTGTTCCCCATGAACGAGGAATTCCCAGTAAGCGCGAGTCATAAGCTCGCGTTGATTACGTCCCTGCCCTTTGTACACACCGCCCGTCGCTACTACCGATTGAATGATTTAGTGAGGTCTTCGGACTGGTACGCGGCATCGACTCTGTCGTTGCCGATGCTACCGGAAAGATGACCAAACTTGATCATTTGTAAGTAGGCTGTTTAGATTTTTATATGGGTAATGCCACATAGCACTTTGTATGAAAATCACTGGCTGTGCTGTGTGCAGTATGTGGCTAGTTTGCATTGTTGTCTGCCATTGTTGTCATGAACTGCTACAGCTGGATGTGAACAGCGCGTAGCGTTGGGCAGTTGGAGGTGAGCCGCCAGCAGTGGTGGACGTGGGGAGAGAGATGGCGGAGTTTTGATAATCTGTAAGACTGAATGTCAATTATGAATATTAAGGTAAATACATTGTTTGTTTTCTATTAATATCTTTTATTTGCTAACTATCCCTATCAGTAGTTAGTACCTTCAGTGGTTTGAATCTTTTATTTAGCTGGCAGTAGTGGCGCTCGCTGTTTTGCAGTAGCTTGAGTAGCGAAGATTTTTGTGAGGTAAGTGATTTGTAAAAGGTATAGGTTAAAGTTAGTCAGGGCCATTGTTTTGTAGGGGTTATTGAAAGTCAGATTGCGTTGCGCTAAATAATATTGTGTGTCAGGTTAAGCACAGGCTTGTATAATTGTTCTAAGTGGACGTTTCAGTCAGTATAAATTGTTCTAAGGGGACATTTCATATGTCGACCCTTAGCCTAGGATACCTCACTGGAATCTTCTGATTTTTTTCTTGTAGTTTGTGTATTTAGTGTAGCTTTTGTTTATTGCTAGCGCGTAATTGTAGAGAGAATCTCCTCTGTAGTTGCAGTCTTTCATTGTTGTACTGTAAAACAGTTGTGGCATGCATATAGATTTGCAACAAGTATTTCGCAGCTACGCTTGTAATTAACTACATATTATTTTCAGTGCTATGTTAATGTGTTCTCTTATTTTTGCTATTCAAATTGTGCTTTTCTGTGTTATCGTGTGAAATATTGTGACAATAATGGCGTGTGAAAAACGTAACACTCGGCTCCAAAGTAAAATGAGAAATGACAGTGAAGACGAAAGCAGTGTGTTGGCCCCACCATGTAATGAATTAACTAATATTCAAAATAGTAATTTGGTAATTGTGCATAGGGAAATGGAGCGGGCGTCAAACAATGGCGTAGACAGTCAAACAGGTAGTGAACAGGGAAGCATTATCGATCGATCGGTCGGCAACAGCTCGCCTCAGGAATCCGAAATGATAGGACACAATTTTGCATATACTGTAGATTCAGGTTTTGCGTCCTCACCGTTTTCTCAAATGAGTCAAGACACATTTTCTGCTTGTCAAAATGTGAATGCTGCCGGTGAAAACGCACTGCCTAAAAGCATAGAGAAACAGATTCCAGACACTAATACATTATTATTGCAATTAATGCAAAAAATGGAACAAAATCAGAAACAAACACAGCAACAGTTAGACACAATGGAACAACACCAGAGACAAACACAGCAACAGTTGGACACAGTGGAACAAAATCTTAAAAAGTTAGACTCAGTGGAACATACGCTTGAACAAACACGTGAAGATTTAACTACTGAGATACATAAAATAGAATCGAAATGTCAAAAAGTCTGTAATGACGTAAAAACACAAATTTGTGAGCATTTTCAGCCTATTTTTTCGCGGCATGAAAATGCATTACAGAATCACGAAGCAGCCATAAAAGAGCTGCAAACCATTGTTCATGAAAATCATGAGACCTTGTGGGCTAAAATTGACTCAGTTGCATCTACCGATTCGGTTACGCAACTGGCAAAAACTCAGGAAAACTTAAAGAACACAGTAGATTCGATTTCAACACAAATGGACACTCTGAAACTTGGTTCAGAAAAACACACTGAGGAAATGTGTTCACTATCGGAGAAAGTAGCCGAACTTTCGGATCAGGTCACTAACTTATCTACAAAGGTAGATGATGATCTGAATGACACAAGACCCGTAGCCTTCACTGACACAGAAGACTATGAACAAATAAGAAAATTCAAACAAAATCAAAATCAAATCAATACACAGTACAAAAGAGAAATCCGGGAAGTACAAGATCAGCTGAAACAGGTAATACAAGAATTACGTATTTCAGAGGACACTCGCGCCCCAATACGGGAAGAGGGACATAGAAATACGGAACAGCCACAAAATAATAACACAGGGCATTTCGGAAGTTATGAAAGAAATTGGCAATGGGCACCGAATTTTGAGATCGAGCCGCCGACACGACGTAACAATGACCGACATGCTACTCGCCGACACGATGATTTTGACTATAAGCTGTTCATTACTACACGTAAATTCAAAACATTCAAGAATTCTGCCAACGACATTCATCCACAAGCGTGGCTCCATCAATTCTCTCATTGTTTTCCTCCCAACTGGTCATTAGAACACAGATTAGAATTTATGTGTGGCTACTTGGAGAATGAACCAGCTGTAAGAATGCGATCGGTCATTCACGATTGTCACAGTGAAGGAGATTTTTATCATGCCTTCCTTTCAGCATATTGGTCTCAAGCCACACAGGACCGAGTAAAACATAGCATCATGATGATGAAACACTTCGAACAATCTGAATTTTCCAGTCTTGTGAAATATTTTGAAGACATGTTGCACAAGAATCAATACCTGTCAAACCCATACAGCCCCTCAGAACTCATCCGCATTTGCTTAATCAAATTACCTGAACACTTACGGCATATTATTTTGGCAGGACGTTGCAAAGACGACATTGAAGCTTTTCAGGGACTGTTACAAGAACTGGAAATTGACACAGACAGTCGCGGGATGCGAAAACAGGAAAACAATCACTACAGGTCCCATCCGTCACAATTCCGTGACGACAGAAACAATAAATGGCCACGACAAACCTATTCTTATAACGTAAATCGTGACCAAAACAGACACCACCCATATGACAACCACTGGCAGAGTAATAGTTACAGGGAAAGATCACCTCTCCGCAGTAATGACTATCACAGAGACAATCAGAGAAACAGACAATATGGAAACCAAAACAATTATTATCAAGGGAGACAGAATAACTTCAGACGTAACGGTCCAGCACGCAGTTACGACTCAGGCAGAAATTCTCCACCACGTAACAGACAAGAAAGAAACTATGTAAACTACCGACATGACGACAGGCGATATGATCGTAACGACAGACCTGAACTGCATCAGAACTGGCGAGTTTTAAACAGAGCTGGGCCCTCTGGGCAAGGCGAATTTGTAGAAGTTAGGTCTCCAAATCCCAATAACGACGCGCGCCAACAAAGAGACAATAGGCGATGACTCACACCACTGGCAGCCACAAGACGTACTTATGAAACTGACGACGCAGCTGCCGTAGCTAGTAATTACGTAAAAATGGAAGACATTAGGGACATCTTACTCCAGGAACACGACGTAAAACATAACAACATTGCATATCCTGTGATTCATATTACTGTAAATGACGTAAAATTTACGGCAGTACTTGACTCTGGCAGTCCCATTTCAGTAATTAGTGAAACAGCTTTTAGCAAATGCAACAAATCGAACAATTGCCCCACACTTCCGTTACGTAAGATTAAATTACAAGGTGCAATCTTTGGAAAAAGTGTAGATGTACGCCAACAAACCAATTTAGAATTCTTTTGCCAAAGCCACAGCTTCTCTATGAACTTTCTTATTGTTCCATTATTGTCGACGGAAATTATACTGGGAGTAGACTTTTTGAATGAATACAAAGCAATCTTAAGCTTTCACGATGCTGAAATAAGTTTAGAGAAAGAAGGTAAGTCAATAGCTTTGAAATTTGAAGACTGGCTCTCAAACCATGATGAGGAAATTAATCGGCTTTACCTTCTGTTAGATAACAGTTCGGAATTTTCTACGGAACTAGACACTAACAATCACTCTGCAAGTACTGACAGGGATGACATCGACGGCATATTTGAAATTAATGAGTTAATTCAGAATAAAATTCAAACAATTGAGAATTGTAATGACACTGATAGGCAGGACCTTTTTGAGATTTTACAAGCACATTCCACAGTTTTTACTCACAAAACAGGAACAATCAAGGGATTTCAATACCAATTTCGTGTTCGTGAGCATACTAAATTTTGTGTTAGACCATACGTAATTCCGGCGCATTATAGGGACCGTGTTAGAACAGAAATACAATCTATGCTTGACGAGGGCATTATTGAGCCCGCAGCAAGCTCATACAACAATCCGTTACATGTTGTTGAGAAGAAAAATGGATCGATCAGACTTGTCTTAGATTCGAGACAAATCAATACTATCATTATTCCTGAAACAGACAGGCCGCAGACGATGGAAGAACTTCTTCAAAATTTTAATGGTGTAAAAGTGTTGTCTTCCATTGATCTCAGATCCAGTTTTTATCAGATCGAACTTCATCCAGAATGCAGAAAATACACAGCTTTCCTTTGTTTCGGCGTTTGTTATCAGTTTCGGAAACTTCCTTTTGGTTTGAACATTTCTTCAGCGGCATTCATTCGGGGGCTAAATTCCATATTACCTGAGTTCTTAAAACGTCACATCACCTTATATGTGGACGATATTCTAATAGCAGAAGCTTCATGGGAACAACATAACCGCATACTCAACAGTTTGTTACGTATTTTTGCAGAATCTGGAATTACAGTTAACTTGGAAAAGTCTGAATTCGGTAGGTCAAAGGTGAAGTTTTTGGGACATATTATTTCTTCTGAAGGCATTCAGCCGGATCCTGAAAAGTTAGAAGCAATCAGAGCCATTCCTGTTCCATCCACAAAAAGACAAGTCCGCAGTTTTCTAGGTCTCGTAAATTTTTACCGTCGTTTTCTGAATATGCAAATTCTAGTTACACCAAAACTTTGTTCTCTCACTGGAAAAAATACTATTTGGAACTGGGACGAACAAGCACAGTTGGAATTCAATTCTTTGAAAGAAGCGTTACTTCACGCGCCAATACTAGCTCATCCAGATCTGTCACAAGATTTCTGCCTTAGCACGGATTCTTCTAAAGTCGGTCTTGGTGCCCATTTATTTCAAGAAGCCATAGAAGATGACATTACTGTTCAGAAAACCATTGCTTTTGCAAGCCGAGTGCTAACAAAATCTGAAAAAAATTATTCCGTTACTGAATTAGAAGCTTTAGCTATCGTTTGGGCATTTAACAAATTCCGTTTCTTTCTTTCTGGTAAGCACGTAAAAGTATACAGTGATCATCGTGCATTACAGTTTCTTATGTCTTCAAAATTAAATCATGATAGGTTAAAACGTTGGGCATTGTTTCTGCAAGAATTCCGCTTCACAATAGTCTACATTCCCGGCAAGGAGAACATTGTTGCGGACGCACTGTCACGCGCACCGGCTGGGCTTGAGAAAAGTAACACAGAAGGCAACCTCGAGAAAAATTTCAGTATTCTTTACATTCAGAAAGTCGCCTTTGAAAACTTCATCACCACATCTTTAAAGGACATTGCTCATGAACAAGATAAAGATCCGATTTGGAAAGATATCAAAAGTAAATGGCATGAAAAGACAAACACTCAGATTCGGCATTATTACCTGGTTAGAAACAACATACTCTTCAAACGCTGCACTGTTGATGACAAGCTATGGGTACTTTGCATTCCAGACGATTTTGTTAATAAGCTCATTTGGTACATTCATTTCAGCTACGCACATTTTGGCCCACGAAAATGTTATCATATTCTTCGAACGACTTGTTATTTTAACAATATGGAAAAGAGAATTCGAAGAGTCTTGTCTATTTGTAAACTTTGTCAAAAGGCGAAACCATCTACTATCTCACATCGTGCCCCGTTGTTTCCAATTATTCCTTCTAAATTAAAAGAATTTGCTGCTGTTGATCTTTTGGGACCCCTTGTCAGAACATCGAATGGATTTTCGTACGTTCTAGTCGCTGTTGAACTTACTTCAAAATTTGTTTCTTTCACTCCGTTACGTAAAGCCACTGGACGGTCTGTATCCAACGCCTTTGTTAAAAATTTCTTACGTGAAGTTGGACACGTTAGTAAAGTCATTTCAGATAACGGACCGCAATTCAGATCTGCTGTTTGGTCACGCATGCTTTGGAATCATAAAATCAAACCTGTTTTTATTTCATTGTACTCACCACACTGTAACCCGTCTGAACGGATTATGAAAGAAATCAATAAGCTTTGCAGACTTTATTGTCACAGAAAGCATCAGCATTGGGACAGATATTTACACTTATTTCAAAATGTGCTGAATGAAATGCCTCATGATTCCACTGCTTTACCACCTACTCTTGTACTGAAGAATGTAGAACCTCCGAACAGAATCAGAGAGCTTGTACCTTTCCCGAATACACGTAAACTTCGACACAAAGACATAATTGATTTGGCTCTTAAAAATATAAAATCTGCAGCAGACAAAAGGAGAAAACTACACGGTAAAGCAAATGCAAAGAAATTATATATTGGTCAGAAAGTTCTCATTAAAGCTCATTCATTGTCACATAAGAAGAAACACTTGAGTCACAAATTCTTTCTAGTTTACAATGGACCTTACAGAATCCGACGTATACCACATGATAATTGCGTTGAAGTTGAAACTCTGCGTACTAGGAAGAGTAAAGGTTTACACCACATTTCTCATGTAAAACCATTTATTGACAGATAATCTGCTTTTTAACTTAGTCTTTGCAATTTTCACTTCACACTACTTGTACTATTTGTCACACTGAGAAACTGTTAACATGCAACTATGTTTTAAAGCTAACTAACCATCCAGTCAAGAACATAGGTAACTTAGACAAGTAATTGCGAATGCATTGTTATTGCAAACAGACGACACAGTGTTGTTATTTATACATTCCTCCTTGTTAGTTGCACGATTACATAACGAATATACGGCTCACATACTTAGAACATATACCAGCACTGCTAATGAAATTTTCATGCAACATTTTGGTTTGCTTGAGAGTGGATTCTGGATTTAAAGTACTTTTTGTGAGATACTAGATGACACAGTGGTTAGTTTATGTGACAGCTACACGATTTTATCACGACGCTGCTAATACGTGACAATTTACAATGTTGCTTTTGCGGTGTATCTGTTTTATATCTGCACAGTTTTTTCTGAATTCTTCTGTAAAGTAAAACATGTTTTAGTAGTAACTTTTGTGCTATTGCTACAAGGAGACAGCCTTTTCCGTAGCACAACAATACTTTACAGCACAATAATTTCTTCATCACGGCAATAAGCGTAATAACTAAGTTATCTATACGCAAAGCATTTCACTTTTGTGTATCATGAGGTAAGTACATTGACTTCTGCAGAACTTAGCTTTCGGAGGACAATAACTACGACACTCCACAGAGATTATCTTACAACAAGATGCACCTTTAGCGCTACAGGACACGCATTTCAGTGATTAATTTTGTACTTAAAACATTTATTGTTAAAGATTTTTGAATTACAAAGAAAGTTTTTCGTGATACATTTCATTCCATTGCTGTAATCTGTAACACCTGAGGGTATAATTATAATAAACCTCAGGGGGGTACACGCCTACTTTGTGTACCATGTGTTTGGCAAGCACAAGGAGCCCTAGCTAATATGGTATTTGCTTATACAACTTTACACATCGGTACCATATTTCTCTAACACATAAATTACACACCTATCTGATCAATTAACAGAGAAACAAACATCCTTTTACTACGTCAGTGACACATGTTTACGCAATTACACAGTTGGGTAACTTCACACTTAAGAAATTGTATTTTGTCTGTACTTTGTGAACTGTTCATATTTTTTCAGAACCATTGTGATACTATGAGAGCTTTGAATGATGTATTTGGTAAGGGAGTATGATTTTAAAGTACGTTTGAGGTAGATGACACTACTGAAATGAGCAGAGGATTTTCTTTAGGTTTTGAAATCATTGGAGGAAGCTACGACGTTTTTGACATTTGACTGAGGTGTTATGATGTTATTTTTACGACGACGATATGTATTATGCTGCTGAGGTAAGTTTATGATCCATAAGCTGATGCTATATGAGTTATTTGATTATGCTATGTATCTGTTAGGATGAAATATGGAAAAAGTGTCGACGAATAAGGTAAGGAGTAATGAATAGTGGTTAGGGACTCTTGACTTGTGAAAAAGGATGTTGAAAACCAAGAATCGTACTTTGAGAGTTATGAAATATGTGTAAATGCGTAAATGTATCACAATGCAAGCGAAAATTTTTTGGACTCTGTTATGTCAATTTGATTTTGTCTCTACAGATTTGTAACGCAAATTCTTGACCTGTGAAATATTTTTATATGAGACTGTCACTGTAGTGGAAACTGCTGTCGTAAATATTTCCATAAGAATGTTAAGTGACCACCTGCATGTGCGTCGTGGGCACACAGCTGTGTCAGACACCTGGAGAACAAGCCATTAGTTTGAGTGCCTCGTTAGAAGCACAGGTAGAAAAAAACAGAAAGGGAAGGCCATTGTCCGCGCTACTGAAAGCATACTGTGGAGCTCGTAATTTGTGATATTTACTGAAATGCCTAATGAAACGATGCGAAACATTTCACAGCTATTGTCTTGCTAGTTGAGAAAAATGCCATATGGCTTGCTTTATGTATTTATTTACATATTTTGTTTAATATCAAGTTTCCAGCTGCACTGCAGCATTGGTTAAAATAAAATTTAATGTATGTACTAATATAAATATTTTATGCCTACAGATCCAGTAAATAATTTTATGATCTATCCAAAAAAATGAGGGAGCACAAAAAAGACATTTCCCTTCACAGGAATTGCATAAATTATTTTTTATGATTTGGTAACTTATCTACTAGCGTAAGTTTTTGTGATGCATCACTCTAATGTTAAGATGTGACATAGGTATTAGACATGGCCATTTTAGTGTAATATTTTTTCTGCTTGAGCTATGTCATGTTTAGGTATAAGTTGCTGCTGTTTGCCAGGCATAGTGTTACTGAATTTGACTTTGTGTTACTCTTCTAAGCTGGTTTTTCTTGTTTCCTGCATTGCCTTATATTAGTTGTAATATTGCACTTGCTTTGCTAATTTATGCTGCTTGCTTTGCCATTTCTATATTTTGTCATTGATGTTTGTGTTAATTATTTTTTTTTTTTGCTGCATTGCCTCGTCCCTTGGTATATATATCTGAGCTCAGTAGATTTAAGTTAGCTTAAGAGGGGGTAGACTATATAAGAAACTGACTATGGAGAATAGGTAAAGAATGCATTGCGAAGAAAGATTTGGGCCCCAATGAGTATTGTACAATCAGAAATAATTATTTTGAAAGAAATATGAATAGAATACAGGAAGGAGGTATAGGTAGGATTATCTTGGAAATAAATAATGAGGTAAGAAATATGTGAACACATAAATACAGAAAGCATGCTTGGATAGGATTTTTTTTGGTGGAAGCAAAGGTTGAAATAAGACGAACGATCTATGGAATGAAGGGAGATCTCCAAGCAAAATACTGCAGTAAACCAAACCCTGTCCTTTCCTCTTTCCTGCTTTTTCCAAATATGTAATTGTGTGTTGTCCTTTCCTTTTGGTGTTATCCCACTATGTGTTTGTGTACCCTTGCGTATTTGTGTTTTTCCTGTCTTTATGTGTTTAGCTGATGAGAGCTATGTTGTAGAATTTTTCTAATACTCTGTTATTTTCTTTGTAAAGATGCTTAGACATTATTTATTCTGTGTTGTTTTAATGCTCATGTGTGAAGTTGACGTTTCAAAAGTGATTCTGATCTTTTATTTTTGTACTCATGTCATCATTCCTGTAACACTGATGTATCTGTTTATTTCTATTGTTTTGTAAAGCCTGTACTACAAATGTTATCTGTATTGTTATGTTTTTAATGATGTATTTTGTACCTTTGTAATTGTATTCTTACGTCATAAAATTGTAATTGACACCAGTTCATCATATTATTAACTTGTAAGCATTCATTTCACTGCACACTTTTCTGTTGGTCATACTATATGGACACTATGTGAGAAGTAGGGACTGATAGTGTTTGCACGTGTGTTACTAATTCAGCAAGGGACTGGATAACAGCATTGCTGGTTCTAAGGACAATTCCCAAAAACTTTGTGCGTGCACAAGTGGTGGTTTATTGCTATCTTCTCTGCAAGACTCTTCGATGGTGATTGTGCACCTGCACAGTCGCAGCAGATGGCTGCTGGCCATCTCTACCAGGACTACAGTGGGTCTACACCTTTGCTGACTCACCAGTACCACAATTTCTACAAGGACTACAGTGGGTCTGCACCTCTGGTGGCCCACCAATACTCTCTACCTGGACTGCAGTGGGTCTGCTCTGTGATGACCTACCTACCAATATTCTTCAACACGTCGACTGACTCTGCTGTGGGTTTGCTCCATTGTGGCGCATTACCTGTCAGCATGTCAAGAGTCAGCACTGTCTTTCTGTTGGAAGGACAACACTACTTCTTCAAGACTGCATGGACATCCACTACTTCCGTGTGCATTGTCTTTATTGCTCAGACTTTGATAAAAGAAACGGCAGTTTTACTATGATGAATGATCGGGACTGTCTTTATTGACTGTGAAAAAATTTTAGCTGTTGACCAACATTGTATCAATAAGTGTGTGCATTTGATATCTTTGTTATTGTAATTATGAAAAATTTTATCAAATCTTTATTGGCCACTGCCCAAAAATATTTTGTAAAATTTTTTGTGGGGAGCATGGGGGCTATGTAAGTAGGCTGTTTAGATTTTTATATGGGTAATGCCACATAGCACTTTGTATGAAAATCACTGGCTGTGCTGTGTGCAGTATGTGGCTAGTTTGCATTGTTGTCTGCCATTGTTGTCATGAACTGCTACAGCTGGATGTGAACAGCGCGTAGCGTTGGGCAGTTGGAGGTGAGCCGCCAGCAGTGGTGGACGTGGGGAGAGAGATGGCGGAGTTTTGATAATCTGTAAGACTGAATGTCAATTATGAATATTAAGGTAAATACATTGTTTGTTTTCTATTAATATCTTTTATTTGCTAACTATCCCTATCAGTAGTTAGTACCTTCAGTGGTTTGAATCTTTTATTTAGCTGGCAGTAGTGGCGCTCGCTGTTTTGCAGTAGCTTGAGTAGCGAAGATTTTTGTGAGGTAAGTGATTTGTAAAAGGTATAGGTTAAAGTTAGTCAGGGCCATTGTTTTGTAGGGGTTATTGAAAGTCAGATTGCGTTGCGCTAAATAATATTGTGTGTCAGGTTAAGCACAGGCTTGTATAATTGTTCTAAGTGGACGTTTCAGTCAGTATAAATTGTTCTAAGGGGACATTTCACATTTAGAGGAAGTAAAAGTCGTAACAAGGTTTCCGTAGGTGAACCTGCGGAAGGATCATTACCGACTAGACTGCATGTCTTTCGATGTGCGTGTCGTGTCGCGCAACACGCTACCTGTACGGCAGCAGCCGTGCGCCGCGTGCGGAACCACGCGTGCCTCTCAAAACTAACTGAAAAATGTTGTGTGGTACGAGCGCTGAAGCTCTGGAGCGGCTGGCCTGCGGCACCTGGCGCCTGGCGCCGGTTTTGAATGACTTTCGCCCGAGTGCCTGTCCGCTCCGGTGTGGAGCCGTACGACGCCCATCGGCCGTGAGGCCGTTGGACACAGAACGCTGGAACAGGGGCCGTCAAACGCCTCAGTCCCGCCTATGCAACTGTTTTGAAAGAGACAGTGGAAACTAAACAAAAAAGATCACCCAGGACGGTGGATCACTCGGCTCGTGGGTCGATGAAGAACGCAGCAAATTGCGCGTCGACATGTGAACTGCAGGACACATGAACATCGACGTTTCGAACGCACATTGCGGTCCATGGATTCCGTTCCCGGGCCACGTCTGGCTGAGGGTCGGCTACGTATACTGAAGCGCGCGGCGTTTGTCCCGCCTTCGGAGACCTGGGAGTGTCGTGGCCGCCTGTGGGGCCGGCCGCGTCTCCTTAAACGTGCGATGCGCGCCCGTCGCCTGGCGGTTCGCATACCGGTACTTTCTCGGTAGCGTGCACAGCCGGCTGGCGGTGTGGCGTGCGACACCTCGTACAACGACCTCAGAGCAGGCGAGACTACCCGCTGAATTTAAGCATATTACTAAGCGGAGGAAAAGAAACTAACAAGGATTCCCCCAGTAGCGGCGAGCGAACAGGGAAGAGTCCAGCACCGAACCCCGCAGGCTGCCGCCTGTCGTGGCATGTGGTGTTTGGGAGGGTCCACTACCCCGACGCCTCGCGCCGAGCCCAAGTCCAACTTGAATGAGGCCACGGCCCGTAGAGGGTGCCAGGCCCGTAGCGGCCGGTGCGAGCGTCGGCGGGACCTCTCCTTCGAGTCGGGTTGCTTGAGAGTGCAGCTCCAAGTGGGTGGTAAACTCCATCTGAGACTAAATATGACCACGAGACCGATAGCGAACAAGTACCGTGAGGGAAAGTTGAAAAGAACTTTGAAGAGAGAGTTCAAAAGTACGTGAAACCGTTCTGGGGTAAACGTGAGAAGTCCGAAAGGTCGAACGGGTGAGATTCACGCCCATCCGGCCACTGGCTCCCGCCCTCGGCAGATGGGGCCGGCCGCCCGCGCGGAGCAATCCGCGGCGGGGTCGTGTCCGGTTGCCTTTCCACTCGCCGCGGGGTGGGGCCGTTCCGGTGTGCGGTGGGCCGCACTTCTCCCCTAGTAGGACGTCGCGACCCGCTGGGTGCCGGCCTATGGCCCGGGTGCGCAGCCTGTCCTTCCGCGGGCCTCGGTTCGCGTCTGTTGGGCAGAGCCCCGGTGTCCTGGCTGGCTGCTCGGCGGTATATCTGGAGGAGTCGATTCGCCCCTTTGGGCGCTCGGGCTCCCGGCAAGCGCGCGCGGTTCTTCCCGGATGACGGACCTACCTGGCCCGGCCCCGGACCCGCGCCGCTGTTGGCTCGGGATGCTCTCGGGCGGAATAATCGCTCCCGTCAGCGGCGCTTCAGCTTTGGACAATTTCACGACCCGTCTTGAAACACGGACCAAGGAGTCTAACATGTGCGCGAGTCATTGGGCTGTACGAAACCTAAAGGCGTAATGAAAGTGAAGGTCTCGCCTTGCGCGGGCCGAGGGAGGATGGGGCTTCCCCGCCCTTCACGGGGCGGCGGCCTCCGCACTCCCGGGGCGTCTCGTCCTCATTGCGAGGTGAGGCGCACCTAGAGCGTACACGTTGGGACCCGAAAGATGGTGAACTATGCCTGGCCAGGACGAAGTCAGGGGAAACCCTGATGGAGGTCCGTAGCGATTCTGACGTGCAAATCGATCGTCGGAGCTGGGTATAGGGGCGAAAGACTAATCGAACCATCTAGTAGCTGGTTCCCTCCGAAGTTTCCCTCAGGATAGCTGGTGCTCGTACGAGTCTCATCCGGTAAAGCGAATGATTAGAGGCCTTGGGGCCGAAACGACCTCAACCTATTCTCAAACTTTAAATGGGTGAGATCTCCGGCTTGCTTGATATGCTGAAGCCGCGAGCAAACGACTCGGATCGGAGTGCCAAGTGGGCCACTTTTGGTAAGCAGAACTGGCGCTGTGGGATGAACCAAACGCCGAGTTAAGGCGCCCGAATCGACGCTCATGGGAAACCATGAAAGGCGTTGGTTGCTTAAGACAGCAGGACGGTGGCCATGGAAGTCGGAATCCGCTAAGGAGTGTGTAACAACTCACCTGCCGAAGCAACTAGCCCTGAAAATGGATGGCGCTGAAGCGTCGTGCCTATACTCGGCCGTCAGTCTGGCAGTCATGGCCGGTCCTTGCGGCCGGCCGCGAAGCCCTGACGAGTAGGAGGGTCGCGGCGGTGGGCGCAGAAGGGTCTGGGCGTGAGCCTGCCTGGAGCCGCCGTCGGTGCAGATCTTGGTGGTAGTAGCAAATACTCCAGCGAGGCCCTGGAGGGCTGACGCAGAGAAGGGTTTCGTGTGAACAGCCGTTGCACACGAGTCAGTCGATCCTAAGCCCTAGGAGAAATCCGATGTTGATGGGGGCCGTCATAGCATGATGCACTTTGTGCTGGCCCCCGTTGGGCGAAAGGGAATCCGGTTCCTATTCCGGAACCCGGCAGCGGAACCGATACAAGTCGGGCCCCTCTTTTAGAGATGCTCGTCGGGGTAACCCAAAAGGACCCGGAGACGCCGTCGGGAGATCGGGGAAGAGTTTTCTTTTCTGCATGAGCGTTCGAGTTCCCTGGAATCCTCTAGCAGGGAGATAGGGTTTGGAACGCGAAGAGCACCGCAGTTGCGGCGGTGTCCCGATCTTCCCCTCGGACCTTGAAAATCCGGGAGAGGGCCACGTGGAGGTGTCGCGCCGGTTCGTACCCATATCCGCAGCAGGTCTCCAAGGTGAAGAGCCTCTAGTCGATAGAATAATGTAGGTAAGGGAAGTCGGCAAATTGGATCCGTAACTTCGGGATAAGGATTGGCTCTGAGGATCGGGGCGTGTCGGGCTTGGTCGGGAAGTGGGTCAGCGCTAACGTGCCGGGCCTGGGCGAGGTGAGTGCCGTAGGGGTGCCGGTAAGTGCGGGCGTTTAGCGCGGGCGTGGTCTGCTCTCGCCGTTGGTTGGCCTCGTGCTGGCCGGCGGTGCAGGATGCGCGCGCCTGCGCGGCGTTCGTGCCCCGGTGCTTCAACCTGCGCGCAGGATCCGAGCTCGGTCCCGTGCCTTGGCCTCCCACGGATCTTCCTTGCTGCGAGGCCGCGTCCGCCTTAGCGTGCTCCTCCGGGGGCGCGCGGGTGCGCGGATTCTCTTCGGCCGCCATTCAACGATCAACTCAGAACTGGCACGGACTGGGGGAATCCGACTGTCTAATTAAAACAAAGCATTGCGATGGCCCTAGCGGGTGTTGACGCAATGTGATTTCTGCCCAGTGCTCTGAATGTCAACGTGAAGAAATTCAAGCAAGCGCGGGTAAACGGCGGGAGTAACTATGACTCTCTTAAGGTCGTAGCTACTGGGCAAGTGAAGCGCAATACATGGGCCTAGCCCTCTTAGCCTCTCCTTGCCTGCGGCTTCCCCCCTTCCCGTGGGCCCGCCGATACGCCAGCCCTTATGGGGCTGGTAAGCTGAGTGGAAGTCCGCACCAGGGGCTTTGGGGGGTTACCAGCCCCCCATCGCATAACCCTCAATGTTGGGCCAAAAAGAGAAGAAAATACGGGTAACGGGCCTTCCGCTGAAGGACCCGACCCAACTGTCCCAACTGCTAGCCCACCAACCGTCCCTGAAGTAGGAGAGACTGAAGACCCATGGTACCACTGTAGCACCTGCAGCCGTGCGTTCCGCACCAAGATCGGGCTCGGACAACACCGCCGCCGCGCCCATCCAGAAGCGGCAAATGCGGACATCATCACTGACAGGAAGCGAGCTCGGTGGGCGGAGGAGGAAATGCGGGAGCTCGCCCTGGCGGAGGCTAGGCTTCTCTGTGCGAGTGACTCCAAATTTTTGTTCGCCAACCAGGAGCTTCTACCCTTGTTTCCGCACCGGACCTTGGACGCCATCAAGTGCAGGAGGAGGACGGCGGCGCACAAGGCGCTGGTGCGGGAATACGTGGGGGAGCTAACGCGGGAACACCAAGCGCAGCAAGGACTGCGCCACCCACCCGCCATGGAGTCGCTGCCGGAGGAGCCACCCTCTCCGCTGGAGCTTGAGCGCCCGCCAGAAACTACATCTGCTGTCGACGAAGCCATTTGGAGACACCTTGGCGGTCTGCCGCGGTCAGCCGCGCGCTTCTCGGCCCTGGATGACCTGGTGCGTCTGGGACCGGGTACGCCGTCGGCAGTGGTCGCGGCTGGGCTGCCAGAGGCCCTCCGTGCTGTCGGCTCGGTGGACGCAGGACCGAGGAAGAAGACGCCGCGCCCGCCATCCAAGCGGCGAACAGATGGTGGTCCTCCGCTTTCGAAGCGGAAGCGCCGCCGGTGGGAGTACGCCAGATGTCAGGATGCCTTCAGGAGGAACCGTGCACGATGTGTACGTGGCCTCCTGGACGGTACCCTGCTTCAGCCGTCGCCGAACATCCCTGGGCTGGTGGACTTCTGGCGGAGCCTCTTCACGACGGAGCCATCCTCCAACGCAGGCTCCATCCCTGACCGGCTTCTCCCGCGCGCAGAGTCCGTTGACTTTGA
Source organism: Schistocerca cancellata (assembly GCF_023864275.1). Taxonomy (NCBI): domain Eukaryota; kingdom Metazoa; phylum Arthropoda; class Insecta; order Orthoptera; family Acrididae; genus Schistocerca; species Schistocerca cancellata. The sequence goes on from NC_064628.1 coordinate 413,109,399, forward strand.
GCGCCTGTGGGGGCCGATCACGGCAGAAGAGGTTGCGGCAGCCTTGCCGCCCAGAGGCTCCGTTGCCGGCCCTGACGGCCTCTCGCCGGTGCAGCTGCGCCGCCTTCCGGCGGAGGTTACCACCAAACTGCTTAATCTCTTCCTGTTGACCCGCCAGCTTCCCTCATCCCTCCTCCGGGCTAGGACCTCCCTGCTTCCTAAGACAGCCGCCCCAGCATCCCCCGCTGACTTTCGGCCCATCACCGTCTGCTCGGTGTTAGCCAGAACCTTTCATAAGGTTCTGGCGACTCGCCTTATGCGGATGTGTGCTGTGGACGAACGTCAGCGGGCTTTCATCCAAAGGGATGGGATGCTGGAGAATACCTTCCTTCTCGACCGGGTGCTCGTCGGCGCCGTCCGCCGCTGTCGCTCTGTGTTCGTGGCATCGCTCGATGTGTCCAAGGCGTTCGATTCGTTGGACCATGCGGCCCTCCGCCCTGTGCTGAGGGCCCATGGTCTTCCGGACGAATTCA
>NC_064628.1:413114910-413122410 GCF_023864275.1 Schistocerca cancellata
TCCAGTCACGAGCGAAAAGCGCATAAGCGCATCCTGACGAGACATAACTGCTGTGACATACTGAAGCTGCCTCAGACATTCACTTACAATGATCACTACCAACGAACCTCGGGCCCCCCCCCCCCCAACACACTCTCTTACCACGTTTTGTACTGTAATCCAACCCATTTTGCACCTTAACCTAACCAAATTCGTAACGCAATGTAACGCAATTTGTACCGCAATGTAACGCAATTTGTACCGCAATGTAACGCAATTTGTACCGCAATGTAACGCAATTTGTGCCTTAACCTAACCCAAGTTGTGCCTTAACCTAACCCAAGTTGTGCCTTAACCTAACCCAAGTTGTGCCTTAACCTAACCCAAGTTGTGCCTTAACCTAACCCAAGTTGTGCCTTAACCTAACCCAAGTTGTGCCTTAACCTAACCCAAGTTGTGCCTTAACCTAACCCACGTTGTGCCTTAACCTAACCCACGTTGTGCCTTAACCTAACCCACGTTGTGCCTTAACCTAACCCACGTTGTGCCTTAACCTAACCCACGTTGTGCCTTAACCTAACCCACGTTGTGCCTTAACCTAACCCACGTTGTGCCTTAACCTAACCCACGTTGTGCCTTAACCTAACCCACGTTGTGCCTTAACCTAACCCACGTTGTGCCTTAACCTAACCCACGTTGTGCCTTAACCTAACCCACGTTGTGCCTTAACCTAACCCACGTTGTGCCTTAACCTAACCCACGTTGTGCCTTAACCTAACCCACGTTGTGCCTTAACCTAACCCACGTTGTGCCTTAACCTAACCCACGTTGTGCCTTAACCTAACCCACGTTGTGCCTTAACCTAACCCACGTTGTGCCTTAACCTAACCCACGTTGTGCCTTAACCTGCTCTGTAATTGGCATATGACACGTTACATTAATCTAGTGTTGTCTAACCACAACCCTCTGAATATAGTTCGCTACTCGCACCGCCCACCCTCTTGTGTATCGTTTCATGTTCAACACTTCGCAAGTGTTGCTTACTTTTTACATGCTCCCGCTGTACACTGTAATGTGGACGACTGCAGGATGTACATGGCCCCCCCCCCCTCCCCCCTGCCTTCGCACGCTGGTCGTTCAGGTGCTTGCGTGTTCAATGCCCTTCGCAGCTGTTCACTGGCATTCGCATGTCGAAGCGCTCAGTCTACGTCGTGGTACGGCCTGTGTCCACTGTCCGCTGATGTCGTAAGCTTAACCCTCACATTGTACTGCACATAGGTCCGTATGTACTGAATGATACGCTGTGGCACATGTGTGACCGTACAACGACTGCGCCCAACAACAGCGAACCATACGGTCCAAATGTTGTGCACTCAGCCACGTGCCGTCTCCCCATAACAGCTACATTGCAGTGTGGTACGCCATAGAGACGTGTGGGAGTAACGGACGCCCTGGATGGCGATCAGCATGAGCCGTCTGTTGATGTAGTGGCGCGTGTATTCAAACGTAGTCGTCTCTTCTCACACAGTGTGATAGCATGGTGCACCGCGTTCCACATCTGCGACATGGTACAGATGCTGGTTGACAGTCGGTCTCGTAATGGACATCGCATACGTAGGGGGGCCACCTCCCACGTGTTCTCTAGTCGTGCACATTTTGTTGCGTGTATGTGGGCAGACGTAGTGTGTCGTGACACCTAACAGACAGGTATGCAATAATCGTTGCATTTGCAAAGTGGGATGGACGTCTACGTTTGCTGGTGACGTTACGCAAATGAACAACTGGTAAACCCATTGTGGTGCGGTAGTTGTTGCTGGAGGTAAATCAGTAAGGGCAAATCTGTGTGTGAAGCGATACGCGGCGGTGGCTGGGTGGGACCGTCCCCGGCCGGTGAGGGGGGGCCGCCCGGCGTGCTGGCCGCGCGGTGCGTGGGCGCACGCGCTACAGCCGGCTGGTGGGGGCGCCCAGTGGCAGGCGCGCCGGCCGACGGACGCGGCAGGCGGCGCAGCTGCGCGCCGGGGCACCCTGCGCGCGGCGCCGGGCGGCCAAAGTGGGTCCTCGCGGGCCCGGTGCGAAGCGCGGTGGACATCTGCAGTGTGCTGGTCCGACTGAGGACTGTGTGCGTTGAGGATGCGCCGCCGCCCGGCACTCGGCGCCGCGACGCCGTCTGCTGCTCGGTCGCCCCAGCGGTTCTCGCTGGTGGTTTGTATCGCAGTTGTGCAGACGTGTTGGCACGTGTGCATGGGCCATCGCCCACGCTAAATTAGAAGGACGAGTAGAAGAATTGGAAAAAGAAAATCAAAGGTTGAGAAACCAACCAACTAAGACTTGGGCGGCGGTGGCTGCGCAGGCGCCAACCAAGCCGCATACTACAAAAGAAAGTATTGACAAAGCAGTCAAAAGAACAGACACTGCGGTCTTCCTCAGGACACTGCCTGGGCAAGACACCAGTGTCAAGAAAATACAAGAGTTGTTTACGAAAACCATAAACCCGACCAAAGATAAGATCAGAATAAAAAGAATTAAACCTAGCAGAAACTCAGTGATAGTGGAAGTGGCCTCAGAGGAGGACAAAGAAAAAATATTAAATAATCAAAAACTAAACTCACTAGTCAAGTGCGAACCTCCCAAGAAAAGGAATCCACTTGTAATTCTTTACGACGTACCGACCATCATGACAGATGACGAACTAACAAATACAATTAGAGAGCAGAATTTTGATGACATAGATGAGGAAGAATTCCGAAAGAGCTTTAAGTTGAGATTTAAGACGGGGCCTCGGGGGCGTGATGTGGTACATCACGTAGCTGAGGTCTCGGCACAGATGTGGAAAAGAATTACAGCAATGAGCAGAGTATATGTAGGTTTTCACTCAATCAACGTAAGAGACTACATCGTGGTACCTCGCTGCCACAACTGTGGTGACCTGGACCACATCCTAAGGATGTGTACCAGGGAGTCGGCGTGCACGAAGTGTGGTACAAATGGACATAACCGCAAAGACTGTAAAGCAGCAGCGGTTTGCATCCCCTGCAAAAACCGAGGGAAGAAGTCATGCGGAGCCTCGGGACGCAGTTGCCCAACATACAGAATGTTGGAGCAACGACTTATCTCAAAAATAGACTATGGCTGATCACAGCCCAAGAAATAGGATGCTAAAACATAAATCCCCAAGTAAGAGGAGGCGGGATGCCATGAGGGCAACTAGATTCAAGAGTTTCCTAATGGCGCTTTCAAGCGCCACTAGAACGGAAATAATAGATAAGGCCATACAAACGGAGCCTTATATGATAGACAAAAACATACAGACAGATCCTCCAGTGCTAAACATGGATCCCGCCCCTCGACGAAGGGAAACAAAGCCGACATTCCACCCAAAGCGGCAAGAGCATCCTACAACAGAAATATCTCCAATAAAACCTGGAGTAAAACCCATACAAGATAGTGCTGTCACAAGCACAAGCTCGAAGCCCACAGTGCATAACCCCCCAGTGGTCAGATTGCCACCCGTGGACCCGGTAAGGGTTTATCCCAACATCGAGTACACGATGCAACTGGCCAGACTGGAAGAGCCGATTACCCTGGCCACTGCCTTACGGCATGTGGTCCGTGTAGGACACGAAGAGGGAAGAAAGGTAACCTTCTCGGTAATGGAGGCTGTAGATAGAATACAGCTCAAGTCAGTGAATCTCCCAACCGATTTCGGAGCCCTGCGAGACTTACTGAAAAAAGTTTTTGAGAGACGATGTGAAAAGTTTGACCTTCAGGACATCTACGAACAGGCCGTACTGGCAAATGGACGAATTGCTTTCGACTGGAGTAAGACCTGGCCAGACGACCATATGCACACATACTTCCCATGACGACAGAAATAACAATTGGACAACTAAATACGCATAACAGTCGACTTGTTATGCAGGAGCTCCGTAAAGAGGTGGAGGAGAGGAGACTAGATGTGCTCTGCCTGCAGGAGCCGTACTCCCAAGCTGGGAAAATAGCCTTTGCTGCTACAACATGGCAGATTGTCAGCAGAGATGAGGATCCTAGAGCAGCAATAATAATAACAAATAAACTCCTAAGGGTAACTACCCTCTCACAATTCGCAACACGTCACTGCAACGTCGTGGAGCTCCAGTCACCAATGGGAGTAATTATACTCATAAACATGTATTTCCAATATGGAGATGAAATAGAACGACACTTGGAACATCTGGCAAGAGTCACCACGGCGTTGCGAGGACGAAAAATAATAATAACAGCTGACATCAATGCTAAATCCCCCCTATGGTACAGCGGCACCAGAGATGTGAATGGAGACAAAGTGGAGGACTTTCTAATGGCTTCACAGCTTGTGGTGGCAAACAAGCCGGGCAATCCTCCTACCTACACAGCAGGAGGAGGACAAGGCACGAACATAGACGTTACCTTAACATCACATAACGCAGCCAATTTAATAAAGAACTGGAGAGTTATAAGCAATGCCACCACGAGCGACCACAACCTAATAACCTTCACCTTGAGTGAAAGAGAGTGCCGCTGGACCATGGGATGGGAGGTGCAGTATAATTACAATAGAGCGGATTGGGAACTTTTAGCGAGGGAGTGCGACATTCCTGCATTACCAGAAGGTGACGTACACGAAGACTTCGACATAGACAAAAGAGCTGAGGAACTGGTGGGTGCAGTACAGAGAGCGGTGAGGGCCGCCGTACCAACCAGGAGGAAGGCCGTGGCGGCCTCGCCTGCACCATGGTCGCCTGAATTAGAGGAGTTACGTCAATCTGTTAGAAGGCTAAGGAGAAACTACCAGCGCAGTGTCGTCTGGCTGGAAAGACAAAGATGGCAGTTGCAATACAGGGAGGCTAAGCAAGGTTTTCAGAAGGCATTACGAGAAGTGAGACTACGTAGCTGGGAAAGTTATGTGCTGAACCAGTTGGCTGTAGATCCGTGGGGTCTCCCTTATAAATTGGTACGGGAGAAAATCCGCTCTCCTCTGGAGTTATCAACTGTCAGGCGAGGGGATGGGATGACGGAGTCTTGGCGGGAAACTGCTGAGGTCCTTCTCCAGTCCCTGCTGCCTGACGACAATGCGGACGAGGAAACTGAAAACCAAAAGCAACTGCGGGACGCATATTTAATAGAATACAACAACAACACGGCAGTCTACCCATTCTCGGAAGAGGAGGTGGCTGCACAAATAAAATCCCTGAAAAGAGGGAAAGCTCCAGGACCAGACGGCATTGTGGCTGAGGTGGTGCAATTTCTGGCACCCCAGTTGGTCGCGCCGCTAACTCGCCTTTTCAACGAGTGTCTCCAACAAAGAAGGTTTCCCAAGAAGTGGAAAACTGCGAATGTGATTATAATTAAGAAAGGACCAGAGAAAGACCCAACTGACGTCAAATCATATAGGCCAATCTGTTTATTGGACCTATTTGGAAAGCTCTTGGAGAAACTGCTGGCTGACAGATTGACGGCTCACCGGATGCTATGGGGGATGAGCAGCAGGCAGTTTGGCTTCAGGCCGGGACGGTCGGCATCTGATGCCATCGCTCAGGCGGCTGAGGTCTGCGGCTCGACCCTGCATAAGTATGTCGTTGGCATCATGGTGGATATCAGTGGCGCCTTTGACAACCTGTGGTGGCCTTCGCTCTTCTCCTGCCTACGGGAGAATGAGTGTCCAGGGCCGCTATATGGGTGTCTGAGGAGCTATTGTAAGGATAGGGAGGTTTGGCTATCATCCCCTAGCGGGAGAATTGGAAAAACAATCAGTAAGGGATGTCCCCAAGGCTCTGTACTGGGGCCCCTGTTTTGGGACATCCATATGGAACCCTTGTTAGACGAACTGCAACAAAGTGAAGAAGTGCTAGAGGTGATAGCCTACGCAGATGACCTCCTCCTGCTGGTCGGCGGTCGTAGCCGAGAGGACATAGAGCCAAGAATCGAAAGGGCCATTGAAAGACTGCACCAATGGTGCCTTAAAACGAAAATGAAAATTTCTCCTACTAAGTCTACCTATCTGTTACTAAAAGGTCAGCTCATTAGAAATCCTACAGTGAGAATTGATGGCTCACCAGTTCTTCGGCGACGTGAGGCGCGATATCTGGGAGTCATAATTGACGAGAGATGGAACTTCGGAAGGCACATAGAAGCCGTAACGCAGAAAGCTTTACAAATATTAAACAATCTCATTTCCATTGGACACAAACGTTTTCATCTCCCCCCTCATCTCATTAAACTTTATCACAATAGCATCCTCACATCAGTAGTGGGTTACGGCTCGGGAGTCTGGGCGCACAGGCTCACGCGGGTCGTGCCCGCCATGACAGTGAGAAGAGTCCAGAGAAACATGATACTAAGATCAGTGGGGGCCTATAGGACGTCACCGGGGGGAGCTCTGTTAGTTATAATGGGGCTCTGCCCACTAGACATCAAAATCAGAGAACAAGCGGCATGGTATTGGGCGAAAAAAGGAAATGGGGAAAAAATAATAGATATTATGGGTGTGAGAGTAGAGGATAAAAGGGAGATAAGAAACAGAGGGGAGGAACTGTGGCAGAGGAACTGGGAGGAAGATGAAACGGGGAGAAGAACTTTCGAGTTCTTACCTGATGTTAAAGAACGCGGTACCATGAAGTATTTTGAACCCACACGAGGACTCATCCACTTTCTCACTGGTCATGGACCCTATCCGACATACTTATGTCGGTTTGGGAAAAGGGCAACCCCCGAGTGTGACTGTGGCGCGGCGGAAGGAACTCCCGAACATGTGGTTTTCGAGTGCCCTCTCTTCAATGACGTGGCAGAAACTTACAGAGACAGACTTCCACATAACGAGACATACGACCTTCTACGGCAGGAAGACACTTTTCATACCTTGAATGCTCTGGCAGAAGAGGTATCACGGAAGGTTTTAACAGAGTACCTAAGGGATCTAGGGTAAATACAAAATACCAAATTTTGACCAACCAACCGATTAAGACTTGATCTCAATCCCATACCGCCTGTGCGTGGAATGGCCGACTTCTGTTAGTTGGAAACCGCCACGTGCGGGATTAGGGGGATGGGATCAACCGAACCGATTATGACAAAAGCACCAAATAAGACGTAGGTTAAGTTAGTAGAGTAGGATTAGATTAGAATACTAACATAGGAAGCTGCAGCGATTACTAACCTTGGCCGGCCCAGTGCCAGGGGCACGCTCCTCGGGGTTAGCTCGGGGAGCCTGGCCACTCCAAGTAGGTTTATACTCACTGGCACACCTGTGACGCTGCAGTTAGTAGTCATTTAGATTAGAAATAGGTAAATTAAACTGCTCATTGCTACTGTAGGAAACTAACACTAGTTTAGGAACTTAAAGTAGTACTTCATAAATAGAAATCATAGGTAAACTAAAGTATTATTGTTGTTACTGTAGGAATTTAACATTACTTCAAGAACTTAAAAAGTAGCTCACTAACACAAACTGTAACATTAGCTGCAAAATTGTATATAAATTATGTAATAATCATGGCCCACTAATCA
>NC_064628.1:413132410-413134910 GCF_023864275.1 Schistocerca cancellata
TTTGTACCGCAATGTAACGCAATTTGTGCCTTAACCTAACCCAAGTTGTGCCTTAACCTAACCCAAGTTGTGCCTTAACCTAACCCAAGTTGTGCCTTAACCTAACCCAAGTTGTGCCTTAACCTAACCCAAGTTGTGCCTTAACCTAACCCAAGTTGTGCCTTAACCTAACCCACGTTGTGCCTTAACCTAACCCACGTTGTGCCTTAACCTAACCCACGTTGTGCCTTAACCTAACCCACGTTGTGCCTTAACCTAACCCACGTTGTGCCTTAACCTAACCCACGTTGTGCCTTAACCTAACCCACGTTGTGCCTTAACCTAACCCACGTTGTGCCTTAACCTAACCCACGTTGTGCCTTAACCTAACCCACGTTGTGCCTTAACCTAACCCACGTTGTGCCTTAACCTAACCCACGTTGTGCCTTAACCTAACCCACGTTGTGCCTTAACCTAACCCACGTTGTGCCTTAACCTAACCCACGTTGTGCCTTAACCTAACCCACGTTGTGCCTTAACCTAACCCACGTTGTGCCTTAACCTAACCCACGTTGTGCCTTAACCTAACCCACGTTGTGCCTTAACCTAACCCACGTTGTGCCTTAACCTAACCCACGTTGTGCCTTAACCTGCTCTGTAATTGGCATATGACACGTTACATTAATCTAGTGTTGTCTAACCACAACCCTCTGAATATAGTTCGCTACTCGCACCGCCCACCCTCTTGTGTATCGTTTCATGTTCAACACTTCGCAAGTGTTGCTTACTTTTTACATGCTCCCGCTGTACACTGTAATGTGGACGACTGCAGGATGTACATGGCCCCCCCCCTCCCCCCTGCCTTCGCACGCTGGTCGTTCAGGTGCTTGCGTGTTCAATGCCCTTCGCAGCTGTTCACTGGCATTCGCATGTCGAAGCGCTCAGTCTACGTCGTGGTACGGCCTGTGTCCACTGTCCGCTGATGTCGTAAGCTTAACCCTCACATTGTACTGCACATAGGTCCGTATGTACTGAATGATACGCTGTGGCACATGTGTGACCGTACAACGACTGCGCCCAACAACAGCGAACCATACGGTCCAAATGTTGTGCACTCAGCCACGTGCCGTCTCCCCATAACAGCTACATTGCAGTGTGGTACGCCATAGAGACGTGTGGGAGTAACGGACGCCCTGGATGGCGATCAGCATGAGCCGTCTGTTGATGTAGTGGCGCGTGTATTCAAACGTAGTCGTCTCTTCTCACACAGTGTGATAGCATGGTGCACCGCGTTCCACATCTGCGACATGGTACAGATGCTGGTTGACAGTCGGTCTCGTAATGGACATCGCATACGTAGGGGGGCCACCTCCCACGTGTTCTCTAGTCGTGCACATTTTGTTGCGTGTATGTGGGCAGACGTAGTGTGTCGTGACACCTAACAGACAGGTATGCAATAATCGTTGCATTTGCAAAGTGGGATGGACGTCTACGTTTGCTGGTGACGTTACGCAAATGAACAACTGGTAAACCCATTGTGGTGCGGTAGTTGTTGCTGGAGGTAAATCAGTAAGGGCAAATCTGTGTGTGAAGCGATACGCGGCGGTGGCTGGGTGGGACCGTCCCCGGCCGGTGAGGGGGGGCCGCCCGGCGTGCTGGCCGCGCGGTGCGTGGGCGCACGCGCTACAGCCGGCTGGTGGGGGCGCCCAGTGGCAGGCGCGCCGGCCGACGGACGCGGCAGGCGGCGCAGCTGCGCGCCGGGGCACCCTGCGCGCGGCGCCGGGCGGCCAAAGTGGGTCCTCGCGGGCCCGGTGCGAAGCGCGGTGGACATCTGCAGTGTGCTGGTCCGACTGAGGACTGTGTGCGTTGAGGATGCGCCGCCGCCCGGCACTCGGCGCCGCGACGCCGTCTGCTGCTCGGTCGCCCCAGCGGTTCTCGCTGGTGGTTTGTATCGCAGTTGTGCAGACGTGTTGGCACGTGCGCTGTGCTGGGAGAGTTCGCTTCGGCACCCACGTGGGGCCTTTGCCCTTCTGTGGCGCTGGCGTTGGAGCTGCCGGTCACCGTAGGTGGCGCGTGTTGTCTCCCGCCGGCAATGCCACGACAGCACGCTCCCGGGCCTCTGTCGGCAGCGGCAAGCTCAGTTGGGAGCACGGGTGGTCGCACCTAAAGCGTCTACTCGCCTAACTCCGGGCGATTGCGCCTCTCTCGAACCCGACCAAGTACTTAGGACGGCGCTGCGCGCCGCCGGGACCTGAGAGGGTTTCGAGGTGTATTGTGCAGGGGAGCTCAGCCTCCTCCTGTTTGCAGAATAATTGAGCGGACGCTTGCGTGTTCGCGCGGGCCCCTGGGACACACTCCCGGGCGGCCGGCTGCTCAGCTCTAGTTGACGCAGCTCCCTGGTTGATCCTGCCAGTAGTCATATGCTTGTCTCAAAGATTAAGCCATGCATGTCTCAGTACAAGCCGCATTAAGGTGAAACCGCGAATGGCTCATTAAATCAGTTATGGTTCCTTAGATCGTA
>NC_064628.1:413139910-413144910 GCF_023864275.1 Schistocerca cancellata
GCGGTGCAGGATGCGCGCGCCTGCGCGGCGTTCGTGCCCCGGTGCTTCAACCTGCGCGCAGGATCCGAGCTCGGTCCCGTGCCTTGGCCTCCCACGGATCTTCCTTGCTGCGAGGCCGCGTCCGCCTTAGCGTGCTCCTCCGGGGGCGCGCGGGTGCGCGGATTCTCTTCGGCCGCCATTCAACGATCAACTCAGAACTGGCACGGACTGGGGGAATCCGACTGTCTAATTAAAACAAAGCATTGCGATGGCCCTAGCGGGTGTTGACGCAATGTGATTTCTGCCCAGTGCTCTAAGGCCGAATCCCGTCTAGCCATTGTGGCAACGATATCGCTAAGGAGTCCCGAGGGTCGAAAGGCTCGAAAATACGTGACTTAACTAGGCGCGGTCGACCCACGTGGCGCCGCGCCGTACGGGCCCAACTTGTTTGCCGGACGGGGCACTCGGGCGGCGCTGTCTGGGATCTGTTCCCGGCGCCGCCCTGCTCCTACCGGTCGACCATGGGTGTCTATATTTCGATGTCGGGACTCGGAATCGTCTGTAGACGACTTAGGTACCGGGCGGGGTGTTGTACTCGGTAGAGCAGTTGCCACGCTGCGATCTGTTGAGACTCAGCCCTAGCTTGGTGGATTCGTCTTGTCGCGAGACGAGACCCCCGCGGCTGGGCGCCAGGGGCACGTGTGTATCTTGTAATTTGTTTCTTTGTGCTTGGCATCTCTGGGCGTATCGGTCCGGCCGGGCGCAGCGCACCCAGGGCGCTGCATTGGGTGCGGCGGACTCGGGCGTATCGGTTTGCGGGCCCCTTGCCGCTGGCGTGGGTGCTGCGATGGGTGCCGCCTCCGTGCGCGCGGGGGAGGCGGCGGCGGCGGCCGGGCGCGTTGTGGTCCGCCGCGCTACAGCGTATCGCTTTGTCAGCCGGTGATGGGTGCCAGACGGGCGGTGTCGGCCCACCGGTCGGAGCGTCGCGTGGAGGCGGCGGTGTCGGGTGGGTGCCGTGCGGCGGTCGCGGTGCCCGGCAGGCAACGGTGAGTGTTTCGCCGGCGGGCGCGCGCGCTGTGTGGTAACGTAGCGTAGACCGCAGTACGGTGAACTCCGATACCTCTAAACTATGGATGTGAAATAAAATATAATAAGACATGATGCTCCGCAAGAAAATAGACTTGGGAAAGGGTGTGTCGTTGGCAAGTCCCCGGGGCGGTTAGTGTGTGTGGTGATAAGTCTGTAGGGCGCGATGTATGCTGTTTACATGTCTGTGGCGCTTCAGTGAATTATTATTATTGCGAGGGCACGAGAGTTGCAACGCTGGGCAGTGTTATAGATCTACAACGAGTAATAGGAGGGTAGGAAAATATGGGCAACGGTTCGCGCGCGCCCTCTGGTCCTGACATCAACGTCCACAATAAACAGACCATACCGCCCTCTATGGGACGACGCTGACACCGCCACCCACAGACACAACACAGCCATCTATGAGAATGTGACCAAACTACATTGCCGCCTGGCCCAGAAACGACACCTCCATCTACAGGAATCCAACGGAACTACACCAACCATACTGCCAAACCACAGCATCGCCATCTATGACAATGTGACGAAACCACATGCAATAGCCCCATCTACGCGAATCGGAAGACACTACGTCCACCATGTCGCGCGCACCACAAAAACAAAATACCGCACTCTGCAAGTCTCCCGCAACATGACCTGCTGCACCGACGATACCGCCATCTATGAGACGCCACGCCGACTACGACGTCGCTAGGTCCCACAGTGCCCATTTTCCGACGCCACCCACAAAGCCTGCACCATCTGTCCACGACAGGAGCCCCAACGCCAGTGCCTGCGTCGCACGAAGTAGTCAACCGACAATCACTCCACCCGCACCCGCACGTGCCCCGCCCAAATCGCAACCCAAGCGGATGAACGGCGGACTCTTCCCACACTCGTACGTTGCAATCCACCCCTATATCTTGCGTTTCATGAAGAGTTATATCCAATATGCCAAATTCCCGCTGTCCCTATACATGCTGTAAGTCTGTGCACACAATATGAACCACACCTCAGCGAGACACTCTATCACACATTACTCTCTGCCTGTAACAGACACAGATACAATATGTAAGCACCAGCATGGACCAACGTCCGGTGCATCCTCTCCGCCACAGTACACCATCCACACTATGATAACCACACCAGGGGGTCCAATTATAAAATAGAATATCCCACCCGTCCGACATCCACAATTGCTCAGATAAGCCACCAACACCCACACATGTCCTACACAGGGGTGCACCCAACACCACCACACTGCCTCCTGTTACGGCACAGAAACAATGGCAGGAATGAATCACACAGGTCTGCCGCTCCCTTGCCGCAACCACAGACGCGGCGCGCCTCCAGTCACGAGCGAAAAGCGCATAAGCGCATCCTGACGAGACATAACTGCTGTGACATACTGAAGCTGCCTCAGACATTCACTTACAATGATCACTACCAACGAACCTCGGGCCCCCCCCCCCCAACACACTCTCTTACCACGTTGTGTACTGTAATCCAACCCATTTTGCACCTTAACCTAACCAAATTCGTAACGCAATGTAACGCAATTTGTACCGCAATGTAACGCAATTTGTACCGCAATGTAACGCAATTTGTACCGCAATGTAACGCAATTTGTGCCTTAACCTAACCCAAGTTGTGCCTTAACCTAACCCAAGTTGTGCCTTAACCTAACCCAAGTTGTGCCTTAACCTAACCCAAGTTGTGCCTTAACCTAACCCAAGTTGTGCCTTAACCTAACCCACGTTGTGCCTTAACCTAACCCACGTTGTGCCTTAACCTAACCCACGTTGTGCCTTAACCTAACCCACGTTGTGCCTTAACCTAACCCACGTTGTGCCTTAACCTAACCCACGTTGTGCCTTAACCTAACCCACGTTGTGCCTTAACCTAACCCACGTTGTGCCTTAACCTAACCCACGTTGTGCCTTAACCTAACCCACGTTGTGCCTTAACCTAACCCACGTTGTGCCTTAACCTAACCCACGTTGTGCCTTAACCTAACCCACGTTGTGCCTTAACCTAACCCACGTTGTGCCTTAACCTAACCCACGTTGTGCCTTAACCTAACCCACGTTGTGCCTTAACCTAACCCACGTTGTGCCTTAACCTAACCCACGTTGTGCCTTAACCTAACCCACGTTGTGCCTTAACCTGCTCTGTAATTGGCATATGACACGTTACATTAATCTAGTGTTGTCTAACCACAACCCTCTGAATATAGTTCGCTACTCGCACCGCCCACCCTCTTGTGTATCGTTTCATGTTCAACACTTCGCAAGTGTTGCTTACTTTTTACATGCTCCCGCTGTACACTGTAATGTGGACGACTGCAGGATGTACATGGCCCCCCCCCCTCCCCCCTGCCTTCGCACGCTGGTCGTTCAGGTGCTTGCGTGTTCAATGCCCTTCGCAGCTGTTCACTGGCATTCGCATGTCGAAGCGCTCAGTCTACGTCGTGGTACGGCCTGTGTCCACTGTCCGCTGATGTCGTAAGCTTAACCCTCACATTGTACTGCACATAGGTCCGTATGTACTGAATGATACGCTGTGGCACATGTGTGACCGTACAACGACTGCGCCCAACAACAGCGAACCATACGGTCCAAATGTTGTGCACTCAGCCACGTGCCGTCTCCCCATAACAGCTACATTGCAGTGTGGTACGCCATAGAGACGTGTGGGAGTAACGGACGCCCTGGATGGCGATCAGCATGAGCCGTCTGTTGATGTAGTGGCGCGTGTATTCAAACGTAGTCGTCTCTTCTCACACAGTGTGATAGCATGGTGCACCGCGTTCCACATCTGCGACATGGTACAGATGCTGGTTGACAGTCGGTCTCGTAATGGACATCGCATACGTAGGGGGGCCACCTCCCACGTGTTCTCTAGTCGTGCACATTTTGTTGCGTGTATGTGGGCAGACGTAGTGTGTCGTGACACCTAACAGACAGGTATGCAATAATCGTTGCATTTGCAAAGTGGGATGGACGTCTACGTTTGCTGGTGACGTTACGCAAATGAACAACTGGTAAACCCATTGTGGTGCGGTAGTTGTTGCTGGAGGTAAATCAGTAAGGGCAAATCTGTGTGTGAAGCGATACGCGGCGGTGGCTGGGTGGGACCGTCCCCGGCCGGTGAGGGGGGGCCGCCCGGCGTGCTGGCCGCGCGGTGCGTGGGCGCACGCGCTACAGCCGGCTGGTGGGGGCGCCCAGTGGCAGGCGCGCCGGCCGACGGACGCGGCAGGCGGCGCAGCTGCGCGCCGGGGCACCCTGCGCGCGGCGCCGGGCGGCCAAAGTGGGTCCTCGCGGGCCCGGTGCGAAGCGCGGTGGACATCTGCAGTGTGCTGGTCCGACTGAGGACTGTGTGCGTTGAGGATGCGCCGCCGCCCGGCACTCGGCGCCGCGACGCCGTCTGCTGCTCGGTCGCCCCAGCGGTTCTCGCTGGTGGTTTGTATCGCAGTTGTGCAGACGTGTTGGCACGTGCGCTGTGCTGGGAGAGTTCGCTTCGGCACCCACGTGGGGCCTTTGCCCTTCTGTGGCGCTGGCGTTGGAGCTGCCGGTCACCGTAGGTGGCGCGTGTTGTCTCCCGCCGGCAATGCCACGACAGCACGCTCCCGGGCCTCTGTCGGCAGCGGCAAGCTCAGTTGGGAGCACGGGTGGTCGCACCTAAAGCGTCTACTCGCCTAACTCCGGGCGATTGCGCCTCTCTCGAACCCGACCAAGTACTTAGGACGGCGCTGCGCGCCGCCGGGACCTGAGAGGGTTTCGAGGTGTATTGTGCAGGGGAGCTCAGCCTCCTCCTGTTTGCAGAATAATTGAGCGGACGCTTGCGTGTTCGCGCGGGCCCCTGGGACACACTCCCGGGCGGCCGGCTGCTCAGCTCTAGTTGACGCAGCTCCCTGGTTGATCCTGCCAGTAGTCATATGCTTGTCTCAAAGA
>NC_064628.1:413152410-413157410 GCF_023864275.1 Schistocerca cancellata
TGGGCAACGGTTCGCGCGCGCCCTCTGGTCCTGACATCAACGTCCTCAATAAACAGACCATACCGCCCTCTATGGGACGACGCTGACACCGCCACCCACAGACACAACACAGCCATCTATGAGAATGTGACCAAACTACATTGCCGCCTGGCCCAGAAACGACACCTCCATCTACAGGAATCCAACGGAACTACACCAACCATACTGCCAAACCACAGCATCGCCATCTATGACAATGTGACGAAACCACATGCAATAGCCCCATCTACGCGAATCGGAAGACACTACGTCCACCATGTCGCGCGCACCACAAAAACAAAATACCGCACTCTGCAAGTCTCCCGCAACATGACCTGCTGCACCGACGATACCGCCATCTATGAGACGCCACGCCGACTACGACGTCGCTAGGTCCCACAGTGCCCATTTTCCGACGCCACCCACAAAGCCTGCACCATCTGTCCACGACAGGAGCCCCAACGCCAGTGCCTGCGTCGCACGAAGTAGTCAACCGACAATCACTCCACCCGCACCCGCACGTGCCCCGCCCAAATCGCAACCCAAGCGGATGAACGGCGGACTCTTCCCACACTCGTACGTTGCAATCCACCCCTATATCTTGCGTTTCATGAAGAGTTATATCCAATATGCCAAATTCCCGCTGTCCCTATACATGCTGTAAGTCTGTGCACACAATATGAACCACACCTCAGCGAGACACTCTATCACACATTACTCTCTGCCTGTAACAGACACAGATACAATATGTAAGCACCAGCATGGACCAACGTCCGGTGCATCCTCTCCGCCACAGTACACCATCCACACTATGATAACCACACCAGGGGGTCCAATTATAAAATAGAATATCCCACCCGTCCGACATCCACAATTGCACAGATAAGCCACCAACACCCACACATGTCCTACACAGGGGTGCACCCAACACCACCACACTGCCTCCTGTTACGGCACAGAAACAATGGCAGGAATGAATCACACAGGTCTGCCGCTCCCTTGCCGCAACCACAGACGCGGCGCGCCTCCAGTCACGAGCGAAAAGCGCATAAGCGCATCCTGACGAGACATAACTGCTGTGACATACTGAAGCTGCCTCAGACATTCACTTACAATGATCACTACCAACGAACCTCGGGCCCCCCCCCCCCCAACACACTCTCTTACCACGTTGTGTACTGTAATCCAACCCATTTTGCACCTTAACCTAACCAAATTCGTAACGCAATGTAACGCAATTTGTACCGCAATGTAACGCAATTTGTACCGCAATGTAACGCAATTTGTACCGCAATGTAACGCAATTTGTACCGCAATGTAACGCAATTTGTGCCTTAACCTAACCCAAGTTGTGCCTTAACCTAACCCAAGTTGTGCCTTAACCTAACCCAAGTTGTGCCTTAACCTAACCCAAGTTGTGCCTTAACCTAACCCAAGTTGTGCCTTAACCTAACCCAAGTTGTGCCTTAACCTAACCCACGTTGTGCCTTAACCTAACCCACGTTGTGCCTTAACCTAACCCACGTTGTGCCTTAACCTAACCCACGTTGTGCCTTAACCTAACCCACGTTGTGCCTTAACCTAACCCACGTTGTGCCTTAACCTAACCCACGTTGTGCCTTAACCTAACCCACGTTGTGCCTTAACCTAACCCACGTTGTGCCTTAACCTAACCCACGTTGTGCCTTAACCTAACCCACGTTGTGCCTTAACCTAACCCACGTTGTGCCTTAACCTAACCCACGTTGTGCCTTAACCTAACCCACGTTGTGCCTTAACCTAACCCACGTTGTGCCTTAACCTAACCCACGTTGTGCCTTAACCTAACCCACGTTGTGCCTTAACCTAACCCACGTTGTGCCTTAACCTAACCCACGTTGTGCCTTAACCTAACCCACGTTGTGCCTTAACCTAACCCACGTTGTGCCTTAACCTAACCCACGTTGTGCCTTAACCTGCTCTGTAATTGGCATATGACACGTTACATTAATCTAGTGTTGTCTAACCACAACCCTCTGAATATAGTTCGCTACTCGCACCGCCCACCCTCTTGTGTATCGTTTCATGTTCAACACTTCGCAAGTGTTGCTTACTTTTTACATGCTCCCGCTGTACACTGTAATGTGGACGACTGCAGGATGTACATGGCCCCCCCCCCTCCCCCCTGCCTTCGCACGCTGGTCGTTCAGGTGCTTGCGTGTTCAATGCCCTTCGCAGCTGTTCACTGGCATTCGCATGTCGAAGCGCTCAGTCTACGTCGTGGTACGGCCTGTGTCCACTGTCCGCTGATGTCGTAAGCTTAACCCTCACATTGTACTGCACATAGGTCCGTATGTACTGAATGATACGCTGTGGCACATGTGTGACCGTACAACGACTGCGCCCAACAACAGCGAACCATACGGTCCAAATGTTGTGCACTCAGCCACGTGCCGTCTCCCCATAACAGCTACATTGCAGTGTGGTACGCCATAGAGACGTGTGGGAGTAACGGACGCCCTGGATGGCGATCAGCATGAGCCGTCTGTTGATGTAGTGGCGCGTGTATTCAAACGTAGTCGTCTCTTCTCACACAGTGTGATAGCATGGTGCACCGCGTTCCACATCTGCGACATGGTACAGATGCTGGTTGACAGTCGGTCTCGTAATGGACATCGCATACGTAGGGGGGCCACCTCCCACGTGTTCTCTAGTCGTGCACATTTTGTTGCGTGTATGTGGGCAGACGTAGTGTGTCGTGACACCTAACAGACAGGTATGCAATAATCGTTGCATTTGCAAAGTGGGATGGACGTCTACGTTTGCTGGTGACGTTACGCAAATGAACAACTGGTAAACCCATTGTGGTGCGGTAGTTGTTGCTGGAGGTAAATCAGTAAGGGCAAATCTGTGTGTGAAGCGATACGCGGCGGTGGCTGGGTGGGACCGTCCCCGGCCGGTGAGGGGGGGCCGCCCGGCGTGCTGGCCGCGCGGTGCGTGGGCGCACGCGCTACAGCCGGCTGGTGGGGGCGCCCAGTGGCAGGCGCGCCGGCCGACGGACGCGGCAGGCGGCGCAGCTGCGCGCCGGGGCACCCTGCGCGCGGCGCCGGGCGGCCAAAGTGGGTCCTCGCGGGCCCGGTGCGAAGCGCGGTGGACATCTGCAGTGTGCTGGTCCGACTGAGGACTGTGTGCGTTGAGGATGCGCCGCCGCCCGGCACTCGGCGCCGCGACGCCGTCTGCTGCTCGGTCGCCCCAGCGGTTCTCGCTGGTGGTTTGTATCGCAGTTGTGCAGACGTGTTGGCACGTGCGCTGTGCTGGGAGAGTTCGCTTCGGCACCCACGTGGGGCCTTTGCCCTTCTGTGGCGCTGGCGTTGGAGCTGCCGGTCACCGTAGGTGGCGCGTGTTGTCTCCCGCCGGCAATGCCACGACAGCACGCTCCCGGGCCTCTGTCGGCAGCATCAAGCTCAGTTGGGAGCACGGGTGGTCGCACCTAAACCGTCTACTCGCCTAACTCCGGGCGATTGCGCCTCTCTCGAACCCGACCAAGTACTTAGGACGGCGCTGCGCGCCGCCGGGACCTGAGAGGGTTTCGAGGTGTATTGTGCAGGGGAGCTCAGCCTCCTCCTGTTTGCAGAATAATTGAGCGGACGCTTGCGTGTTCGCGCGGGCCCCTGGGACACACTCCCGGGCGGCCGGCTGCTCAGCTCTAGTTGACGCAGCTCCCTGGTTGATCCTGCCAGTAGTCATATGCTTGTCTCAAAGATTAAGCCATGCATGTCTCAGTACAAGCCGCATTAAGGTGAAACCGCGAATGGCTCATTAAATCAGTTATGGTTCCTTAGATCGTACCCACGTTACTTGGATAACTGTGGTAATTCTAGAGCTAATACATGCAAACAGAGTCCCGACCAGAGATGGAAGGGACGCTTTTATTAGATCAAAACCAATCGGTCGGCTCGTCCGGTCCGTTTGCCTTGGTGACTCTGAATAACTTTGGGCTGATCGCACGGTCCTCGTACCGGCGACGCATCTTTCAAATGTCTGCCTTATCAACTGTCGATGGTAGGTTCTGCGCCTACCATGGTTGTAACGGGTAACGGGGAATCAGGGTTCGATTCCGGAGAGGGAGCCTGAGAAACGGCTACCACATCCAAGGAAGGCAGCAGGCGCGCAAATTACCCACTCCCGGCACGGGGAGGTAGTGACGAAAAATAACGATACGGGACTCATCCGAGGCCCCGTAATCGGAATGAGTACACTTTAAATCCTTTAACGAGTATCTATTGGAGGGCAAGTCTGGTGCCAGCAGCCGCGGTAATTCCAGCTCCAATAGCGTATATTAAAGTTGTTGCGGTTAAAAAGCTCGTAGTTGGATTTGTGTCCCACGCTGTTGGTTCACCGCCCGTCGGTGTTTAACTGGCATGTATCGTGGGACGTCCTGCCGGTGGGGCGAGCCGAAGGCGTGCGACCGCCTCGTGCGTGTTCGTGCGTCCCGAGGCGGACCCCGTTGAAATCCTACCAAGGTGCTCTTTATTGAGTGTCTGG
Organism: Schistocerca cancellata; assembly: GCF_023864275.1. NCBI lineage: Eukaryota > Metazoa > Arthropoda > Insecta > Orthoptera > Acrididae > Schistocerca > Schistocerca cancellata. The sequence goes on from NC_064628.1 coordinate 413,156,953, forward strand.
GTGGGCCGGCACGTTTACTTTGAACAAATTAGAGTGCTTAAAGCAGGCAAGCCCGCCTGAATACTGTGTGCATGGAATAATGGAATAGGACCTCGGTTCTATTTTGTTGGTTTTCGGAACCCGAGGTAATGATTAATAGGGACAGGCGGGGGCATTCGTATTGCGACGTTAGAGGTGAAATTCTTGGATCGTCGCAAGACGAACAGAAGCGAAAGCATTTGCCAAGTATGTTTTCATTAATCAAGAACGAAAGTTAGAGGTTCGAAGGCGATCAGATACCGCCCTAGTTCTAACCATAAACGATGCCAGCCAGCGATCCGCCGCAGTTCCTCCGATGACTCGGCGGGCAGCCTCCGGGAAACCAAAGCTTTTGGGTTCCGGGGGAAGTATGGTTGCAAAGCTGAAACTTAAAGGAATTGACGGAAGGGCACCACCAGGAGTGGAGCCTGCGGCTTAAT
>NC_064628.1:413164910-413167410 GCF_023864275.1 Schistocerca cancellata
GTAACGCAATGTAACGCAATTTGTACCGCAATGTAACGCAATTTGTACCGCAATGTAACGCAATTTGTACCGCAATGTAACGCAATTTGTGCCTTAACCTAACCCAAGTTGTGCCTTAACCTAACCCAAGTTGTGCCTTAACCTAACCCAAGTTGTGCCTTAACCTAACCCAAGTTGTGCCTTAACCTAACCCAAGTTGTGCCTTAACCTAACCCAAGTTGTGCCTTAACCTAACCCAAGTTGTGCCTTAACCTAACCCACGTTGTGCCTTAACCTAACCCACGTTGTGCCTTAACCTAACCCACGTTGTGCCTTAACCTAACCCACGTTGTGCCTTAACCTAACCCACGTTGTGCCTTAACCTAACCCACGTTGTGCCTTAACCTAACCCACGTTGTGCCTTAACCTAACCCACGTTGTGCCTTAACCTAACCCACGTTGTGCCTTAACCTAACCCACGTTGTGCCTTAACCTAACCCACGTTGTGCCTTAACCTAACCCACGTTGTGCCTTAACCTAACCCACGTTGTGCCTTAACCTAACCCACGTTGTGCCTTAACCTAACCCACGTTGTGCCTTAACCTGCTCTGTAATTGGCATATGACACGTTACATTAATCTAGTGTTGTCTAACCACAACCCTCTGAATATAGTTCGCTACTCGCACCGCCCACCCTCTTGTGTATCGTTTCATGTTCAACACTTCGCAAGTGTTGCTTACTTTTTACATGCTCCCGCTGTACACTGTAATGTGGACGACTGCAGGATGTACATGCCCCCCCCCCTCCCCCCTGCCTTCGCACGCTGGTCGTTCAGGTGCTTGCGTGTTCAATGCCCTTCGCAGCTGTTCACTGGCATTCGCATGTCGAAGCGCTCAGTCTACGTCGTGGTACAGCCTGTGTCCACTGTCCGCTGATGTCGTAAGCTTAACCCTCACATTGTACTGCACATAGGTCCGTATGTACTGAATGATACGCTGTGGCACATGTGTGACCGTACAACGACTGCGCCCAACAACAGCGAACCATACGGTCCAAATGTTGTGCACTCAGCCACGTGCCGTCTCCCCATAACAGCTACATTGCAGTGTGGTACGCCATAGAGACGTGTGGGAGTAACGGACGCCCTGGATGGCGATCAGCATGAGCCGTCTGTTGATGTAGTGGCGCGTGTATTCAAACGTAGTCGTCTCTTCTCACACAGTGTGATAGCATGGTGCACCGCGTTCCACATCTGCGACATGGTACAGATGCTGGTTGACAGTCGGTCTCGTAATGGACATCGCATACGTAGGGGGGCCACCTCCCACGTGTTCTCTAGTCGTGCACATTTTGTTGCGTGTATGTGGGCAGACGTAGTGTGTCGTGACACCTAACAGACAGGTATGCAATAATCGTTGCATTTGCAAAGTGGGATGGACGTCTACGTTTGCTGGTGACGTTACGCAAATGAACAACTGGTAAACCCATTGTGGTGCGGTAGTTGTTGCTGGAGGTAAATCAGTAAGGGCAAATCTGTGTGTGAAGCGATACGCGGCGGTGGCTGGGTGGGACCGTCCCCGGCCGGTGAGGGGTGGCCGCCCGGCGTGCTGGCCGCGCGGTGCGTGGGCGCACGCGCTACAGCCGGCTGGTGGGGGCGCCCAGTGGCAGGCGCGCCGGCCGACGGACGCGGCAGGCGGCGCAGCTGCGCGCCGGGGCACCCTGCGCGCGGCGCCGGGCGGCCAAAGTGGGTCCTCGCGGGCCCGGTGCGAAGCGCGGTGGACATCTGCAGTGTGCTGGTCCGACTGAGGACTGTGTGCGTTGAGGATGCGCCGCCGCCCGGCACTCGGCGCCGCGACGCCGTCTGCTGCTCGGTCGCCCCAGCGGTTCTCGCTGGTGGTTTGTATCGCAGTTGTGCAGACGTGTTGGCACGTGCGCTGTGCTGGGAGAGTTCGCTTCGGCACCCACGTGGGGCCTTTGCCCTTCTGTGGCGCTGGCGTTGGAGCTGCCGGTCACCGTAGGTGGCGCGTGTTGTCTCCCGCCGGCAATGCCACGACAGCACGCTCCCGGGCCTCTGTCGGCAGCGGCAAGCTCAGTTGGGAGCACGGGTGGTCGCACCTAAAGCGTCTACTCGCCTAACTCCGGGCGATTGCGCCTCTCTCGAACCCGACCAAGTACTTAGGACGGCGCTGCGCGCCGCCGGGACCTGAGAGGGTTTCGAGGTGTATTGTGCAGGGGAGCTCAGCCTCCTCCTGTTTGCAGAATAATTGAGCGGACGCTTGCGTGTTCGCGCGGGCCCCTGGGACACACTCCCGGGCGGCCGGCTGCTCAGCTCTAGTTGACGCAGCTCCCTGGTTGATCCTGCCAGTAGTCATATGCTTGTCTCAAAGATTAAGCCATGCATGTCTCAGTACAAGCCGCATTAAGGTGAAACCGCGAATGGCTCATTAAATCAGTTATGGTTCCTTAGATCGTACCCACGTTACTTGGATAACTGTGGTAATTCTAGAGCTAATACATGCA
>NC_064628.1:413174910-413179910 GCF_023864275.1 Schistocerca cancellata
CAAACTACATTGCCGCCTGGCCCAGAAACGACACCTCCATCTACAGGAATCCAACGGAACTACACCAACCATACTGCCAAACCACAGCATCGCCATCTATGACAATGTGACGAAACCACATGCAATAGCCCCATCTACGCGAATCGGAAGACACTACGTCCACCATGTCGCGCGCACCACAAAAACAAAATACCGCACTCTGCAAGTCTCCCGCAACATGACCTGCTGCACCGACGATACCGCCATCTATGAGACGCCACGCCGACTACGACGTCGCTAGGTCCCACAGTGCCCATTTTCCGACGCCACCCACAAAGCCTGCACCATCTGTCCACGACAGGAGCCCCAACGCCAGTGCCTGCGTCGCACGAAGTAGTCAACCGACAATCACTCCACCCGCACCCGCACGTGCCCCGCCCAAATCGCAACCCAAGCGGATGAACGGCGGACTCTTCCCACACTCGTACGTTGCAATCCACCCCTATATCTTGCGTTTCATGAAGAGTTATATCCAATATGCCAAATTCCCGCTGTCCCTATACATGCTGTAAGTCTGTGCACACAATATGAACCACACCTCAGCGAGACACTCTATCACACATTACTCTCTGCCTGTAACAGACACAGATACAATATGTAAGCACCAGCATGGACCAACGTCCGGTGCATCCTCTCCGCCACAGTACACCATCCACACTATGATAACCACACCAGGGGGTCCAATTATAAAATAGAATATCCCACCCGTCCGACATCCACAATTGCTCAGATAAGCCACCAACACCCACACATGTCCTACACAGGGGTGCACCCAACACCACCACACTGCCTCCTGTTACGGCACAGAAACAATGGCAGGAATGAATCACACAGGTCTGCCGCTCCCTTGCCGCAACCACAGACGCGGCGCGCCTCCAGTCACGAGCGAAAAGCGCATAAGCGCATCCTGACGAGACATAACTGCTGTGACATACTGAAGCTGCCTCAGACATTCACTTACAATGATCACTACCAACGAACCTCGGCCCCCCCCCCCCCAACACACTCTCTTACCACGTTGTGTACTGTAATCCAACCCATTTTGCACCTTAATCTAACCAAATTCGTAACGCAATGTAACGCAATTTGTACCGCAATGTAACGCAATTTGTACCGCAATGTAACGCAATTTGTACCGCAATGTAACGCAATTTGTACCGCAATGTAACGCAATTTGTACCGCAATGTAACGCAATTTGTGCCTTAACCTAACCCAAGTTGTGCCTTAACCTAACCCAAGTTGTGCCTTAACCTAACCCAAGTTGTGCCTTAACCTAACCCAAGTTGTGCCTTAACCTAACCCAAGTTGTGCCTTAACCTAACCCAAGTTGTGCCTTAACCTAACCCAAGTTGTGCCTTAACCTAACCCACGTTGTGCCTTAACCTAACCCACGTTGTGCCTTAACCTAACCCACGTTGTGCCTTAACCTAACCCACGTTGTGCCTTAACCTAACCCACGTTGTGCCTTAACCTAACCCACGTTGTGCCTTAACCTAACCCACGTTGTGCCTTAACCTAACCCACGTTGTGCCTTAACCTAACCCACGTTGTGCCTTAACCTAACCCACGTTGTGCCTTAACCTAACCCACGTTGTGCCTTAACCTAACCCACGTTGTGCCTTAACCTAACCCACGTTGTGCCTTAACCTAACCCACGTTGTGCTTAACCTAACCCACGTTGTGCCTTAACCTAACCCACGTTGTGCCTTAACCTAACCCACGTTGTGCCTTAACCTGCTCTGTAATTGGCATATGACACGTTACATTAATCTAGTGTTGTCTAACCACAACCCTCTGAATATAGTTCGCTACTCGCACCGCCCACCCTCTTGTGTATCGTTTCATGTTCAACACTTCGCAAGTGTTGCTTACTTTTTACATGCTCCCGCTGTACACTGTAATGTGGACGACTGCAGGATGTACATGGCCCCCCCCCCTCCCCCCTGCCTTCGCACGCTGGTCGTTCAGGTGCTTGCGTGTTCAATGCCCTTCGCAGCTGTTCACTGGCATTCGCATGTCGAAGCGCTCAGTCTACGTCGTGGTACGGCCTGTGTCCACTGTCCGCTGATGTCGTAAGCTTAACCCTCACATTGTACTGCACATAGGTCCGTATGTACTGAATGATACGCTGTGGCACATGTGTGACCGTACAACGACTGCGCCCAACAACAGCGAACCATACGGTCCAAATGTTGTGCACTCAGCCACGTGCCGTCTCCCCATAACAGCTACATTGCAGTGTGGTACGCCATAGAGACGTGTGGGAGTAACGGACGCCCTGGATGGCGATCAGCATGAGCCGTCTGTTGATGTAGTGGCGCGTGTATTCAAACGTAGTCGTCTCTTCTCACACAGTGTGATAGCATGGTGCACCGCGTTCCACATCTGCGACATGGTACAGATGCTGGTTGACAGTCGGTCTCGTAATGGACATCGCATACGTAGGGGGGCCACCTCCCACGTGTTCTCTAGTCGTGCACATTTTGTTGCGTGTATGTGGGCAGACGTAGTGTGTCGTGACACCTAACAGACAGGTATGCAATAATCGTTGCATTTGCAAAGTGGGATGGACGTCTACGTTTGCTGGTGACGTTACGCAAATGAACAACTGGTAAACCCATTGTGGTGCGGTAGTTGTTGCTGGAGGTAAATCAGTAAGGGCAAATCTGTGTGTGAAGCGATACGCGGCGGTGGCTGGGTGGGACCGTCCCCGGCCGGTGAGGGGGGGCCGCCCGGCGTGCTGGCCGCGCGGTGCGTGGGCGCACGCGCTACAGCCGGCTGGTGGGGGCGCCCAGTGGCAGGCGCGCCGGCCGACGGACGCGGCAGGCGGCGCAGCTGCGCGCCGGGGCACCCTGCGCGCGGCGCCGGGCGGCCAAAGTGGGTCCTCGCGGGCCCGGTGCGAAGCGCGGTGGACATCTGCAGTGTGCTGGTCCGACTGAGGACTGTGTGCGTTGAGGATGCGCCGCCGCCCGGCACTCGGCGCCGCGACGCCGTCTGCTGCTCGGTCGCCCCAGCGGTTCTCGCTGGTGGTTTGTATCGCAGTTGTGCAGACGTGTTGGCACGTGCGCTGTGCTGGGAGAGTTCGCTTCGGCACCCACGTGGGGCCTTTGCCCTTCTGTGGCGCTGGCGTTGGAGCTGCCGGTCACCGTAGGTGGCGCGTGTTGTCTCCCGCCGGCAATGCCACGACAGCACGCTCCCGGGCCTCTGTCGGCAGCGGCAAGCTCAGTTGGGAGCACGGGTGGTCGCACCTAAAGCGTCTACTCGCCTAACTCCGGGCGATTGCGCCTCTCTCGAACCCGACCAAGTACTTAGGACGGCGCTGCGCGCCGCCGGGACCTGAGAGGGTTTCGAGGTGTATTGTGCAGGGGAGCTCAGCCTCCTCCTGTTTGCAGAATAATTGAGCGGACGCTTGCGTGTTCGCGCGGGCCCCTGGGACACACTCCCGGGCGGCCGGCTGCTCAGCTCTAGTTGACGCAGCTCCCTGGTTGATCCTGCCAGTAGTCATATGCTTGTCTCAAAGATTAAGCCATGCATGTCTCAGTACAAGCCGCATTAAGGTGAAACCGCGAATGGCTCATTAAATCAGTTATGGTTCCTTAGATCGTACCCACGTTACTTGGATAACTGTGGTAATTCTAGAGCTAATACATGCAAACAGAGTCCCGACCAGAGATGGAAGGGACGCTTTTATTAGATCAAAACCAATCGGTCGGCTCGTCCGGTCCGTTTGCCTTGGTGACTCTGAATAACTTTGGGCTGATCGCACGGTCCTCGTACCGGCGACGCATCTTTCAAATGTCTGCCTTATCAACTGTCGATGGTAGGTTCTGCGCCTACCATGGTTGTAACGGGTAACGGGGAATCAGGGTTCGATTCCGGAGAGGGAGCCTGAGAAACGGCTACCACATCCAAGGAAGGCAGCAGGCGCGCAAATTACCCACTCCCGGCACGGGGAGGTAGTGACGAAAAATAACGATACGGGACTCATCCGAGGCCCCGTAATCGGAATGAGTACACTTTAAATCCTTTAACGAGTATCTATTGGAGGGCAAGTCTGGTGCCAGCAGCCGCGGTAATTCCAGCTCCAATAGCGTATATTAAAGTTGTTGCGGTTAAAAAGCTCGTAGTTGGATTTGTGTCCCACGCTGTTGGTTCACCGCCCGTCGGTGTTTAACTGGCATGTATCGTGGGACGTCCTGCCGGTGGGGCGAGCCGAAGGCGTGCGACCGCCTCGTGCGTGTTCGTGCGTCCCGAGGCGGACCCCGTTGAAATCCTACCAAGGTGCTCTTTATTGAGTGTCTGGGTGGGCCGGCACGTTTACTTTGAACAAATTAGAGTGCTTAAAGCAGGCAAGCCCGCCTGAATACTGTGTGCATGGAATAATGGAATAGGACCTCGGTTCTATTTTGTTGGTTTTCGGAACCCGAGGTAATGATTAATAGGGACAGGCGGGGGCATTCGTATTGCGACGTTAGAGGTGAAATTCTTGGATCGTCGCAAGACGAACAGAAGCGAAAGCATTTGCCAAGTATGTTTTCATTAATCAAGAACGAAAGTTAGAGGTTCGAAGGCGATCAGATACCGCCCTAGTTCTAACCATAAACGATGCCAGCCAGCGATCCGCCGCAGTTCCTCCGATGACTCGGCGGGCAGCCTCCGGGAAACCAAAGCTTTTGGGTTCCGGGGGAAGTATGGTTGCAAAGCTGAAACTTAAAGGAATTGACGGAAGGGCACCACCAGGAGTGGAGCCTGCGGCTTAATTTGACTCAACACGGGAAACCTCACCAGGCCCGGACACCGGAAGGATTGACAGATTGATAGCTCTTTCTTGATTCGGTGGGTGGTGGTGCATGGCCGTTCTTAGTTGGTGGAGCGATTTGTCTGGTTAATTCCGATAACGAACGAGACTCTAGCCTGCTAACTAGTCGCGTGACATCCTTCGTGCTGTCAGCGATTACTT
>NC_064628.1:413187410-413189910 GCF_023864275.1 Schistocerca cancellata
AATTATAAAATAGAATATCCCACCCGTCCGACATCCACAATTGCTCAGATAAGCCACCAACACCCACACATGTCCTACACAGGGGTGCACCCAACACCACCACACTGCCTCCTGTTACGGCACAGAAACAATGGCAGGAATGAATCACACAGGTCTGCCGCTCCCTTGCCGCAACCACAGACGCGGCGCGCCTCCAGTCACGAGCGAAAAGCGCATAAGCGCATCCTGACGAGACATAACTGCTGTGACATACTGAAGCTGCCTCAGACATTCACTTACAATGATCACTACCAACGAACCTCGGCCCCCCCCCCCCCCAACACACTCTCTTACCACGTTGTGTACTGTAATCCAACCCATTTTGCACCTTAACCTAACCAAATTCGTAACGCAATGTAACGCAATTTGTACCGCAATGTAACGCAATTTGTACCGCAATGTAACGCAATTTGTACCGCAATGTAACGCAATTTGTGCCTTAACCTAACCCAAGTTGTGCCTTAACCTAACCCAAGTTGTGCCTTAACCTAACCCAAGTTGTGCCTTAACCTAACCCAAGTTGTGCCTTAACCTAACCCAAGTTGTGCCTTAACCTAACCCAAGTTGTGCCTTAACCTAACCCACGTTGTGCCTTAACCTAACCCACGTTGTGCCTTAACCTAACCCACGTTGTGCCTTAACCTAACCCACGTTGTGCCTTAACCTAACCCACGTTGTGCCTTAACCTAACCCACGTTGTGCCTTAACCTAACCCACGTTGTGCCTTAACCTAACCCACGTTGTGCCTTAACCTAACCCACGTTGTGCCTTAACCTAACCCACGTTGTGCCTTAACCTAACCCACGTTGTGCCTTAACCTAACCCACGTTGTGCCTTAACCTAACCCACGTTGTGCCTTAACCTAACCCACGTTGTGCCTTAACCTAACCCACGTTGTGCCTTAACCTAACCCACGTTGTGCCTTAACCTAACCCACGTTGTGCCTTAACCTAACCCACGTTGTGCCTTAACCTAACCCACGTTGTGCCTTAACCTGCTCTGTAATTGGCATATGACACGTTACATTAATCTAGTGTTGTCTAACCACAACCCTCTGAATATAGTTCGCTACTCGCACCGCCCACCCTCTTGTGTATCGTTTCATGTTCAACACTTCGCAAGTGTTGCTTACTTTTTACATGCTCCCGCTGTACACTGTAATGTGGACGACTGCAATATGTACATGGCCCCCCCCCCTCCCCCCTGCCTTCGCACGCTGGTCGTTCAGGTGCTTGCGTGTTCAATGCCCTTCGCAGCTGTTCACTGGCATTCGCATGTCGAAGCGCTCAGTCTACGTCGTGGTACGGCCTGTGTCCACTGTCCGCTGATGTCGTAAGCTTAACCCTCACATTGTACTGCACATAGGTCCGTATGTACTGAATGATACGCTGTGGCACATGTGTGACCGTACAACGACTGCGCCCAACAACAGCGAACCATACGGTCCAAATGTTGTGCACTCAGCCACGTGCCGTCTCCCCATAACAGCTACATTGCAGTGTGGTACGCCATAGAGACGTGTGGGAGTAACGGACGCCCTGGATGGCGATCAGCATGAGCCGTCTGTTGATGTAGTGGCGCGTGTATTCAAACGTAGTCGTCTCTTCTCACACAGTGTGATAGCATGGTGCACCGCGTTCCACATCTGCGACATGGTACAGATGCTGGTTGACAGTCGGTCTCGTAATGGACATCGCATACGTAGGGGGGCCACCTCCCACGTGTTCTCTAGTCGTGCACATTTTGTTGCGTGTATGTGGGCAGACGTAGTGTGTCGTGACACCTAACAGACAGGTATGCAATAATCGTTGCATTTGCAAAGTGGGATGGACGTCTACGTTTGCTGGTGACGTTACGCAAATGAACAACTGGTAAACCCATTATGGTGCGGTAGTTGTTGCTGGAGGTAAATCAGTAAGGGCAAATCTGTGTGTGAAGCGATACGCGGCGGTGGCTGGGTGGGACCGTCCCCGGCCGGTGAGGGGGGGCCGCCCGGCGTGCTGGCCGCGCGGTGCGTGGGCGCACGCGCTACAGCCGGCTGGTGGGGGCGCCCAGTGGCAGGCGCGCCGGCCGACGGACGCGGCAGGCGGCGCAGCTGCGCGCCGGGGCACCCTGCGCGCGGCGCCGGGCGGCCAAAGTGGGTCCTCGCGGGCCCGGTGCGAAGCGCGGTGGACATCTGCAGTGTGCTGGTCCGACTGAGGACTGTGTGCGTTGAGGATGCGCCGCCGCCCGGCACTCGGCGCCGCGACGCCGTCTGCTGCTCGGTCGCCCCAGCGGTTCTCGCTGGTGGTTTGTATCGCAGTTGTGCAGACGTGTTGGCACGTGCGCTGTGCTGGGAGAGTTCGCTTCGGCACCCACGTGGGGCCTTTGCCCTTCTGTGGCGCTGGCGTTGGAGCTGCCGGTCACCGTAGGTGGCGCGTGTTGTCTCCCGCCGGCAATGCCACGACAGCACGCTCCCGGG
>NC_064628.1:413194910-413197410 GCF_023864275.1 Schistocerca cancellata
GAGCGTTCGAGTTCCCTGGAATCCTCTAGCAGGGAGATAGGGTTTGGAACGCGAAGAGCACCGCAGTTGCGGCGGTGTCCCGATCTTCCCCTCGGACCTTGAAAATCCGGGAGAGGGCCACGTGGAGGTGTCGCGCCGGTTCGTACCCATATCCGCAGCAGGTCTCCAAGGTGAAGAGCCTCTAGTCGATAGAATAATGTAGGTAAGGGAAGTCGGCAAATTGGATCCGTAACTTCGGGATAAGGATTGGCTCTGAGGATCGGGGCGTGTCGGGCTTGGTCGGGAAGTGGGTCAGCGCTAACGTGCCGGGCCTGGGCGAGGTGAGTGCCGTAGGGGTGCCGGTAAGTGCGGGCGTTTAGCGCGGGCGTGGTCTGCTCTCGCCGTTGGTTGGCCTCGTGCTGGCCGGCGGTGCAGGACGCGCGCGCCTGCGCGGCGTTCGTGCCCCGGTGCTTCAACCTGCGCGCAGGATCCGAGCTCGGTCCCGTGCCTTGGCCTCCCACGGATCTTCCTTGCTGCGAGGCCGCGTCCGCCTTAGCGTGCTCCTCCGGGGGCGCGCGGGTGCGCGGATTCTCTTCGGCCGCCATTCAACGATCAACTCAGAACTGGCACGGACTGGGGGAATCCGACTGTCTAATTAAAACAAAGCATTGCGATGGCCCTAGCGGGTGTTGACGCAATGTGATTTCTGCCCAGTGCTCTGAATGTCAACGTGAAGAAATTCAAGCAAGCGCGGGTAAACGGCGGGAGTAACTATGACTCTCTTAAGGTCGTAGCTACTGGGCAAGTGAAGCGCAATACATGGGCCTAGCCCTCTTAGCCTCTCCTTGCCTGCGGCTTCCCCCCTTCCCGTGGGCCCGCCGATACGCCAGCCCTTATGGGGCTGGTAAGCTGAGTGGAAGTCCGCACCAGGGGCTTTGGGGGGTTACCAGCCCCCCATCGCATAACCCTCAATGTTGGGCCAAAAAGAGAAGAAAATACGGGTAACGGGCCTTCCGCTGAAGGACCCGACCCAACTGTCCCAACTGCTAGCCCACCAACCGTCCCTGAAGTAGGAGAGACTGAAGACCCATGGTACCACTGTAGCACCTGCAGCCGTGCGTTCCGCACCAAGATCGGGCTCGGACAACACCGCCGCCGCGCCCATCCAGAAGCGGCAAATGCGGACATCATCACTGACAGGAAGCGAGCTCGGTGGGCGGAGGAGGAAATGCGGGAGCTCGCCCTGGCGGAGGCTAGGCTTCTCTGTGCGAGTGACTCCAAATTTTTGTTCGCCAACCAGGAGCTTCTACCCTTGTTTCCGCACCGGACCTTGGACGCCATCAAGTGCAGGAGGAGGACGGCGGCGCACAAGGCGCTGGTGCGGGAATACGTGGGGGAGCTAACGCGGGAACACCAAGCGCAGCAAGGACTGCGCCACCCACCCGCCATGGAGTCGCTGCCGGAGGAGCCACCCTCTCCGCTGGAGCTTGAGCGCCCGCCAGAAACTACATCTGCTGTCGACGAAGCCATTTGGAGACACCTCGGCGGTCTGCCGCGGTCAGCCGCGCGCTTCTCGGCCCTGGATGACCTGGTGTGTCTGGGACCGGGTACGCCGTCGGCAGTGGTCGCGGCTGGGCTGCCAGAGGCCCTCCGTGCTGTCGGCTCGGTGGACGCAGGACCGAGGAAGAAGACGCCGCGCCCGCCATCCAAGCGGCGAACAGATGGTGGTCCTCCGCTTTCGAAGCGGAAGCGCCGCCGGTGGGAGTACGCCAGATGTCAGGATGCCTTCAGGAGGAACCGTGCACGATGTGTACGTGGCCTCCTGGACGGTACCCTGCTCCAGCCGTCGCCGAACATCCCTGGGCTGGTGGACTTCTGGCGGAGCCTCTTCACGACGGAGCCATCCTCCAACGCAGGCTCCATCCCTGACCGGCTTCTCCCGCGCGCAGAGTCCGTTGACTTTGAGCGCCTGTGGGGGCCGATCACGGCAGAAGAGGTTGCGGCAGCCTTGCCGCCCAGAGGCTCCGTTGCCGGCCCTGACGGCCTCTCGCCGGTGCAGCTGCGCCGCCTTCCGGCGGAGGTTACCACCTAACTGCTTAATCTCTTCCTGCTGACCCGCCAGCTTCCCTCATCCCTCCTCCGGGCTAGGACCTCCCTGCTTCCTAAGACAGCCGCCCCAGCATCCCCCGCTGACTTTCGGCCCATCACCGTCTGCTCGGTGTTAGCCAGAACCTTTCATAAGGTTCTGGCGACTCGCCTTATGCGGATGTGTGCTGTGGACGAACGTCAGCGGGCTTTCATCCAAAGGGATGGGATGCTGGAGAATACCTTCCTTCTCGACCGGGTGCTCGTCGGCGCCGTCCGCCGCTGTCGCTCTGTGTTCGTGGCATCGCTCGATGTGTCCAAGGCGTTCGATTCGTTGGACCATGCGGCCCTCCGCCCTGTGCTGAGGGCCCATGGTCTTCCGGACGAATTCATTGATTACGTCGAGCGCTGCTATGCAGACAGCGCGACGGTAATT
>NC_064628.1:413202410-413204910 GCF_023864275.1 Schistocerca cancellata
CATAACTGCTGTGACATACTGAAGCTGCCTCAGACATTCACTTACAATGATCACTACCAACGAACCTCGGGCCCCCCCCCCCCCCCCCCAACACACTCTCTTACCACGTTGTGTACTGTAATCCAACCCATTTTGCACCTTAACCTAACCAAATTCGTAACGCAATGTAACGCAATTTGTACCGCAATGTAACGCAATTTGTACCGCAATGTAACGCAATTTGTACCGCAATGTAACGCAATTTGTACCGCAATGTAACGCAATTTGTACCGCAATGTAACGCAATTTGTGCCTTAACCTAACCCAAGTTGTGCCTTAACCTAACCCAAGTTGTGCCTTAACCTAACCCAAGTTGTGCCTTAACCTAACCCAAGTTGTGCCTTAACCTAACCCAAGTTGTGCCTTAACCTAACCCAAGTTGTGCCTTAACCTAACCCAAGTTGTGCCTTAACCTAACCCACGTTGTGCCTTAACCTAACCCACGTTGTGCCTTAACCTAACCCACGTTGTGCCTTAACCTAACCCACGTTGTGCCTTAACCTAACCCACGTTGTGCCTTAACCTAACCCACGTTGTGCCTTAACCTAACCCACGTTGTGCCTTAACCTAACCCACGTTGTGCCTTAACCTAACCCACGTTGTGCCTTAACCTAACCCACGTTGTGCCTTAACCTAACCCACGTTGTGCCTTAACCTAACCCACGTTGTGCCTTAACCTAACCCACGTTGTGCCTTAACCTAACCCACGTTGTGCCTTAACCTAACCCACGTTGTGCCTTAACCTAACCCACGTTGTGCCTTAACCTAACCCACGTTGTGCCTTAACCTAACCCACGTTGTGCCTTAACCTAACCCACGTTGTGCCTTAACCTAACCCACGTTGTGCCTTAACCTGCTCTGTAATTGGCATATGACACGTTACATTAATCTAGTGTTGTCTAACCACAACCCTCTGAATATAGTTCGCTACTCGCACCGCCCACCCTCTTGTGTATCGTTTCATGTTCAACACTTCGCAAGTGTTGCTTACTTTTTACATGCTCCCGCTGTACACTGTAATGTGGACGACTGCAGGATGTACATGGCCCCCCCCCCTCCCCCCTGCCTTCGCACGCTGGTCGTTCAGGTGCTTGCGTGTTCAATGCCCTTCGCAGCTGTTCACTGGCATTCGCATGTCGAAGCGCTCAGTCTACGTCGTGGTACGGCCTGTGTCCACTGTCCGCTGATGTCGTAAGCTTAACCCTCACATTGTACTGCACATAGGTCCGTATGTACTGAATGATACGCTGTGGCACATGTGTGACCGTACAACGACTGCGCCCAACAACAGCGAACCATACGGTCCAAATGTTGTGCACTCAGCCACGTGCCGTCTCCCCATAACAGCTACATTGCAGTGTGGTACGCCATAGAGACGTGTGGGAGTAACGGACGCCCTGGATGGCGATCAGCATGAGCCGTCTGTTGATGTAGTGGCGCGTGTATTCAAACGTAGTCGTCTCTTCTCACACAGTGTGATAGCATGGTGCACCGCGTTCCACATCTGCGACATGGTACAGATGCTGGTTGACAGTCGGTCTCGTAATGGACATCGCATACGTAGGGGGGCCACCTCCCACGTGTTCTCTAGTCGTGCACATTTTGTTGCGTGTATGTGGGCAGACGTAGTGTGTCGTGACACCTAACAGACAGGTATGCAATAATCGTTGCATTTGCAAAGTGGGATGGACGTCTACGTTTGCTGGTGACGTTACGCAAATGAACAACTGGTAAACCCATTGTGGTGCGGTAGTTGTTGCTGGAGGTAAATCAGTAAGGGCAAATCTGTGTGTGAAGCGATACGCGGCGGTGGCTGGGTGGGACCGTCCCCGGCCGGTGAGGGGGGGCCGCCCGGCGTGCTGGCCGCGCGGTGCGTGGGCGCACGCGCTACAGCCGGCTGGTGGGGGCGCCCAGTGGCAGGCGCGCCGGCCGACGGACGCGGCAGGCGGCGCAGCTGCGCGCCGGGGCACCCTGCGCGCGGCGCCGGGCGGCCAAAGTGGGTCCTCGCGGGCCCGGTGCGAAGCGCGGTGGACATCTGCAGTGTGCTGGTCCGACTGAGGACTGTGTGCGTTGAGGATGCGCCGCCGCCCGGCACTCGGCGCCGCGACGCCGTCTGCTGCTCGGTCGCCCCAGCGGTTCTCGCTGGTGGTTTGTATCGCAGTTGTGCAGACGTGTTGGCACGTGCGCTGTGCTGGGAGAGTTCGCTTCGGCACCCACGTGGGGCCTTTGCCCTTCTGTGGCGCTGGCGTTGGAGCTGCCGGTCACCGTAGGTGGCGCGTGTTGTCTCCCGCCGGCAATGCCACGACAGCACGCTCCCGGGCCTCTGTCGGCAGCGGCAAGCTCAGTTGGGAGCACGGGTGGTCGCACCTAAAGCGTCTACTCGCCTAACTCCGGGCGATTGCGCCTCTCTCGAACCCGACCAAGTACTTAGGACGGCGCTGCGCGCCGCCGGGACCTGAGA
>NC_064628.1:413224910-413229910 GCF_023864275.1 Schistocerca cancellata
AGGAAAATATGGGCAACGGTTCGCGCGCGCCCTCTGGTCCTGACATCAACGTCCACAATAAACAGACCATACCGCCCTCTATGGGACGACGCTGACACCGCCACCCACAGACACAACACAGCCATCTATGAGAATGTGACCAAACTACATTGCCGCCTGGCCCAGAAACGACACCTCCATCTACAGGAATCCAACGGAACTACACCAACCATACTGCCAAACCACAGCATCGCCATCTATGACAATGTGACGAAACCACATGCAATAGCCCCATCTACGCGAATCGGAAGACACTACGTCCACCATGTCGCGCGCACCACAAAAACAAAATACCGCACTCTGCAAGTCTCCCGCAACATGACCTGCTGCACCGACGATACCGCCATCTATGAGACGCCACGCCGACTACGACGTCGCTAGGTCCCACAGTGCCCATTTTCCGACGCCACCCACAAAGCCTGCACCATCTGTCCACGACAGGAGCCCCAACGCCAGTGCCTGCGTCGCACGAAGTAGTCAACCGACAATCACTCCACCCGCACCCGCACGTGCCCCGCCCAAATCGCAACCCAAGCGGATGAACGGCGGACTCTTCCCACACTCGTACGTTGCAATCCACCCCTATATCTTGCGTTTCATGAAGAGTTATATCCAATATGCCAAATTCCCGCTGTCCCTATACATGCTGTAAGTCTGTGCACACAATATGAACCACACCTCAGCGAGACACTCTATCACACATTACTCTCTGCCTGTAACAGACACAGATACAATATGTAAGCACCAGCATGGACCAACGTCCGGTGCATCCTCTCCGCCACAGTACACCATCCACACTATGATAACCACACCAGGGGGTCCAATTATAAAATAGAATATCCCACCCGTCCGACATCCACAATTGCTCAGATAAGCCACCAACACCCACACATGTCCTACACAGGGGTGCACCCAACACCACCACACTGCCTCCTGTTACGGCACAGAAACAATGGCAGGAATGAATCACACAGGTCTGCCGCTCCCTTGCCGCAACCACAGACGCGGCGCGCCTCCAGTCACGAGCGAAAAGCGCATAAGCGCATCCTGACGAGACATAACTGCTGTGACATACTGAAGCTGCCTCAGACATTCACTTACAATGATCACTACCAACGAACCTCGGGCCCCCCCCCCCCCAACACACTCTCTTACCACGTTGTGTACTGTAATCCAACCCATTTTGCACCTTAACCTAACCAAATTCGTAACGCAATGTAACGCAATTTGTACCGCAATGTAACGCAATTTGTACCGCAATGTAACGCAATTTGTACCGCAATGTAACGCAATTTGTGCCTTAACCTAACCCAAGTTGTGCCTTAACCTAACCCAAGTTGTGCCTTAACCTAACCCAAGTTGTGCCTTAACCTAACCCAAGTTGTGCCTTAACCTAACCCAAGTTGTGCCTTAACCTAACCCACGTTGTGCCTTAACCTAACCCACGTTGTGCCTTAACCTAACCCACGTTGTGCCTTAACCTAACCCACGTTGTGCCTTAACCTAACCCACGTTGTGCCTTAACCTAACCCACGTTGTGCCTTAACCTAACCCACGTTGTGCCTTAACCTAACCCACGTTGTGCCTTAACCTAACCCACGTTGTGCCTTAACCTAACCCACGTTGTGCCTTAACCTAACCCACGTTGTGCCTTAACCTAACCCACGTTGTGCCTTAACCTAACCCACGTTGTGCCTTAACCTAACCCACGTTGTGCCTTTACCTAACCCACGTTGTGCCTTAACCTAACCCACGTTGTGCCTTAACCTAACCCACGTTGTGCCTTAACCTGCTCTGTAATTGGCATATGACACGTTACATTAATCTAGTGTTGTCTAACCACAACCCTCTGAATATAGTTCGCTACTCGCACCGCCCACCCTCTTGTGTATCGTTTCATGTTCAACACTTCGCAAGTGTTGCTTACTTTTTACATGCTCCCGCTGTACACTGTAATGTGGACGACTGCAGGATGTACATGCCCCCCCCCCCTCCCCCCTGCCTTCGCACGCTGGTCGTTCAGGTGCTTGCGTGTTCAATGCCCTTCGCAGCTGTTCACTGGCATTCGCATGTCGAAGCGCTCAGTCTACGTCGTGGTACGGCCTGTGTCCACTGTCCGCTGATGTCGTAAGCTTAACCCTCACATTGTACTGCACATAGGTCCGTATGTACTGAATGATACGCTGTGGCACATGTGTGACCGTACAACGACTGCGCCCAACAACAGCGAACCATACGGTCCAAATGTTGTGCACTCAGCCACGTGCCGTCTCCCCATAACAGCTACATTGCAGTGTGGTACGCCATAGAGACGTGTGGGAGTAACGGACGCCCTGGATGGCGATCAGCATGAGCCGTCTGTTGATGTAGTGGCGCGTGTATTCAAACGTAGTCGTCTCTTCTCACACAGTGTGATAGCATGGTGCACCGCGTTCCACATCTGCGACATGGTACAGATGCTGGTTGACAGTCGGTCTCGTAATGGACATCGCATACGTAGGGGGGCCACCTCCCACGTGTTCTCTAGTCGTGCACATTTTGTTGCGTGTATGTGGGCAGACGTAGTGTGTCGTGACACCTAACAGACAGGTATGCAATAATCGTTGCATTTGCAAAGTGGGATGGACGTCTACGTTTGCTGGTGACGTTACGCAAATGAACAACTGGTAAACCCATTGTGGTGCGGTAGTTGTTGCTGGAGGTAAATCAGTAAGGGCAAATCTGTGTGTGAAGCGATACGCGGCGGTGGCTGGGTGGGACCGTCCCCGGCCGGTGAGGGGGGGCCGCCCGGCGTGCTGGCCGCGCGGTGCGTGGGCGCACGCGCTACAGCCGGCTGGTGGGGGCGCCCAGTGGCAGGCGCGCCGGCCGACGGACGCGGCAGGCGGCGCAGCTGCGCGCCGGGGCACCCTGCGCGCGGCGCCGGGCGGCCAAAGTGGGTCCTCGCGGGCCCGGTGCGAAGCGCGGTGGACATCTGCAGTGTGCTGGTCCGACTGAGGACTGTGTGCGTTGAGGATGCGCCGCCGCCCGGCACTCGGCGCCGCGACGCCGTCTGCTGCTCGGTCGCCCCAGCGGTTCTCGCTGGTGGTTTGTATCGCAGTTGTGCAGACGTGTTGGCACGTGCGCTGTGCTGGGAGAGTTCGCTTCGGCACCCACGTGGGGCCTTTGCCCTTCTGTGGCGCTGGCGTTGGAGCTGCCGGTCACCGTAGGTGGCGCGTGTTGTCTCCCGCCGGCAATGCCACGACAGCACGCTCCCGGGCCTCTGTCGGCAGCGGCAAGCTCAGTTGGGAGCACGGGTGGTCGCACCTAAAGCGTCTACTCGCCTAACTCCGGGCGATTGCGCCTCTCTCGAACCCGACCAAGTACTTAGGACGGCGCTGCGCGCCGCCGGGACCTGAGAGGGTTTCGAGGTGTATTGTGCAGGGGAGCTCAGCCTCCTCCTGTTTGCAGAATAATTGAGCGGACGCTTGCGTGTTCGCGCGGGCCCCTGGGACACACTCCCGGGCGGCCGGCTGCTCAGCTCTAGTTGACGCAGCTCCCTGGTTGATCCTGCCAGTAGTCATATGCTTGTCTCAAAGATTAAGCCATGCATGTCTCAGTACAAGCCGCATTAAGGTGAAACCGCGAATGGCTCATTAAATCAGTTATGGTTCCTTAGATCGTACCCACGTTACTTGGATAACTGTGGTAATTCTAGAGCTAATACATGCAAACAGAGTCCCGACCAGAGATGGAAGGGACGCTTTTATTAGATCAAAACCAATCGGTCGGCTCGTCCGGTCCGTTTGCCTTGGTGACTCTGAATAACTTTGGGCTGATCGCACGGTCCTCGTACCGGCGACGCATCTTTCAAATGTCTGCCTTATCAACTGTCGATGGTAGGTTCTGCGCCTACCATGGTTGTAACGGGTAACGGGGAATCAGGGTTCGATTCCGGAGAGGGAGCCTGAGAAACGGCTACCACATCCAAGGAAGGCAGCAGGCGCGCAAATTACCCACTCCCGGCACGGGGAGGTAGTGACGAAAAATAACGATACGGGACTCATCCGAGGCCCCGTAATCGGAATGAGTACACTTTAAATCCTTTAACGAGTATCTATTGGAGGGCAAGTCTGGTGCCAGCAGCCGCGGTAATTCCAGCTCCAATAGCGTATATTAAAGTTGTTGCGGTTAAAAAGCTCGTAGTTGGATTTGTGTCCCACGCTGTTGGTTCACCGCCCGTCGGTGTTTAACTGGCATGTATCGTGGGACGTCCTGCCGGTGGGGCGAGCCGAAGGCGTGCGACCGCCTCGTGCGTGTTCGTGCGTCCCGAGGCGGACCCCGTTGAAATCCTACCAAGGTGCTCTTTATTGAGTGTCTGGGTGGGCCGGCACGTTTACTTTGAACAAATTAGAGTGCTTAAAGCAGGCAAGCCCGCCTGAATACTGTGTGCATGGAATAATGGAATAGGACCTCGGTTCTATTTTGTTGGTTTTCGGAACCCGAGGTAATGATTAATAGGGACAGGCGGGGGCATTCGTATTGCGACGTTAGAGGTGAAATTCTTGGATCGTCGCAAGACGAACAGAAGCGAAAGCATTTGCCAAGTATGTTTTCATTAATCAAGAACGAAAGTTAGAGGTTCGAAGGCGATCAGATACCGCCCTAGTTCTAACCATAAACGATGCCAGCCAGCGATCCGCCGCAGTTCCTCCGATGACTCGGCGGGCAGCCTCCGGGAAACCAAAGCTTTTGGGTTCCGGGGGAAGTATGGTTGCAAAGCTGAAACTTAAAGGAATTGACGGAAGGGCACCACCAGGAGTGGAGCCTGCGGCTTAATTTGACTCAACACGGGAAACCTCACCAGGCCCGGACACCGGAAGGATTGACAGATTGATAGCTCTTTCTTGATTCGGTGGGTGGTGGTGCATGGCCGTTCTTAGTTGGTGGAGCGATTTGTCTGGTTAATTCCGATAACGAACGAG
>NC_064628.1:413232410-413234910 GCF_023864275.1 Schistocerca cancellata
GGTAAAGCGAATGATTAGAGGCCTTGGGGCCGAAACGACCTCAACCTATTCTCAAACTTTAAATGGGTGAGATCTCCGGCTTGCTTGATATGCTGAAGCCGCGAGCAAACGACTCGGATCGGAGTGCCAAGTGGGCCACTTTTGGTAAGCAGAACTGGCGCTGTGGGATGAACCAAACGCCGAGTTAAGGCGCCCGAATCGACGCTCATGGGAAACCATGAAAGGCGTTGGTTGCTTAAGACAGCAGGACGGTGGCCATGGAAGTCGGAATCCGCTAAGGAGTGTGTAACAACTCACCTGCCGAAGCAACTAGCCCTGAAAATGGATGGCGCTGAAGCGTCGTGCCTATACTCGGCCGTCAGTCTGGCAGTCATGGCCGGTCCTTGCGGCCGGCCGCGAAGCCCTGACGAGTAGGAGGGTCGCGGCGGTGGGCGCAGAAGGGTCTGGGCGTGAGCCTGCCTGGAGCCGCCGTCGGTGCAGATCTTGGTGGTAGTAGCAAATACTCCAGCGAGGCCCTGGAGGGCTGACGCGGAGAAGGGTTTCGTGTGAACAGCCGTTGCACACGAGTCAGTCGATCCTAAGCCCTAGGAGAAATCCGATGTTGATGGGGGCCGTCATAGCATGATGCACTTTGTGCTGGCCCCCGTTGGGCGAAAGGGAATCCGGTTCCTATTCCGGAACCCGGCAGCGGAACCGATACAAGTCGGGCCCCTCTTTTAGAGATGCTCGTCGGGGTAACCCAAAAGGACCCGGAGACGCCGTCGGGAGATCGGGGAAGAGTTTTCTTTTCTGCATGAGCGTTCGAGTTCCCTGGAATCCTCTAGCAGGGAGATAGGGTTTGGAACGCGAAGAGCACCGCAGTTGCGGCGGTGTCCCGATCTTCCCCTCGGACCTTGAAAATCCGGGAGAGGGCCACGTGGAGGTGTCGCGCCGGTTCGTACCCATATCCGCAGCAGGTCTCCAAGGTGAAGAGCCTCTAGTCGATAGAATAATGTAGGTAAGGGAAGTCGGCAAATTGGATCCGTAACTTCGGGATAAGGATTGGCTCTGAGGATCGGGGCGTGTCGGGCTTGGTCGGGAAGTGGGTCAGCGCTAACGTGCCGGGCCTGGGCGAGGTGAGTGCCGTAGGGGTGCCGGTAAGTGCGGGCGTTTAGCGCGGGCGTGGTCTGCTCTCGCCGTTGGTTGGCCTCGTGCTGGCCGGCGGTGCAGGATGCGCGCGCCTGCGCGGCGTTCGTGCCCCGGTGCTTCAACCTGCGCGCAGGATCCGAGCTCGGTCCCGTGCCTTGGCCTCCCACGGATCTTCCTTGCTGCGAGGCCGCGTCCGCCTTAGCGTGCTCCTCCGGGGGCGCGCGGGTGCGCGGATTCTCTTCGGCCGCCATTCAACGATCAACTCAGAACTGGCACGGACTGGGGGAATCCGACTGTCTAATTAAAACAAAGCATTGCGATGGCCCTAGCGGGTGTTGCCGCAATGTGATTTCCGCCCATCGGACTTCACAGTCGCGGCCGCGTTGTCTTGTGCCTGTGTGCCTCGATTTCGCGCCTGAGGGGACACCCTAGAATAACGGCTTATCCGAGGGGTGTAGGTTCGACCGAGGTCTGCGGTTCTAGCATTCCTCACTGAACCTGGCACCGTGTGTGCTGTGGCTACTGCTACGATGGGTGCCCGACGGTAGGCAGGGAGATCGTCCGTCACCCAAGTGGTTTTTAAGACGGCGACTCATTTTTTTTTTAGAGGTTAGGGGCACCTGGGTATGGGCACGCCGCGTCCCTAATCCCGCGCCGTTGGGGCTTTTCCCCTCGGCGTCCCCACCACCGGGGTTCGGTGGCAATAGGAGGTCTTCCGGGTCAGTCGCGGACCTGCGGCGCTTGAAGCTCCGAGTCGACTCGGCCTTCGCTCTGCAGGGCTGACTTGGGTGGTCGCTCCCCGCTGTTGCCTGTGGCGGCTTGGACATGCCCCGGGTG
The DNA here is from genome assembly GCF_023864275.1 of Schistocerca cancellata. NCBI lineage: Eukaryota > Metazoa > Arthropoda > Insecta > Orthoptera > Acrididae > Schistocerca > Schistocerca cancellata. The sequence goes on from NC_064628.1 coordinate 413,234,376, forward strand.
GGAGTCGCGTCGATGGGTGAGTCTTACCGCTCTGACATGCGACTCCTGCCTAGTGCTCTGACGTGTCAACGTTCAGAAATTCAAGCAAGCTTGGGTAAACGGCCTGGGAGTAACCGTTGACACTCTTGATGTAGCCAAATGCCTCGTCATCTAATTAGTGACGCGCATGAATGGATTAACGAGATTCCCGCTGCGGACGCTGCACACGGTACGGATTGAGAGTTGGCAGTCTTTCGTTCGCGACAGTCTGGCGGTTGACCCCTGGGGAACGCCGTACAGGATTGCAGCGGCGAAAGTTCGGTCACCGACGGTCCTGTCAACCCTAAGGAAGATTGATGGCAGCCATACCAGGGACTGGCAAGAGTCAGCCGAGCTACTCATGAGCACCTTGTTGCCAGATGATAGTAGCGAAGACGAGAATGAGGAACAGGGAAATATGAGGAGACAACTCAATGAGGCGTATGCCGATGAGACGCCAGTTGCTCCATTCACGGAACGAGAAGTTACCATAGCCATTCTCGAATTGCGCCGAAAG
>NC_064628.1:413239910-413242410 GCF_023864275.1 Schistocerca cancellata
CACATTACTCTCTGCCTGTAACAGACACAGATACAATATGTAAGCACCAGCATGGACCAACGTCCGGTGCATCCTCTCCGCCACAGTACACCATCCACACTATGATAACCACACCAGGGGGTCCAATTATAAAATAGAATATCCCACCCGTCCGACATCCACAATTGCTCAGATAAGCCACCAACACCCACACATGTCCTACACAGGGGTGCACCCAACACCACCACACTGCCTCCTGTTACGGCACAGAAACAATGGCAGGAATGAATCACACAGGTCTGCCGCTCCCTTGCCGCAACCACAGACGCGGCGCGCCTCCAGTCACGAGCGAAAAGCGCATAAGCGCATCCTGACGAGACATAACTGCTGTGACATACTGAAGCTGCCTCAGACATTCACTTACAATGATCACTACCAACGAACCTCGGGCCCCCCCCCCCCCCCAACACACTCTCTTACCACGTTGTGTACTGTAATCCAACCCATTTTGCACCTTAACCTAACCAAATTCGTAACGCAATGTAACGCAATTTGTACCGCAATGTAACGCAATTTGTACCGCAATGTAACGCAATTTGTGCCTTAACCTAACCCAAGTTGTGCCTTAACCTAACCCAAGTTGTGCCTTAACCTAACCCAAGTTGTGCCTTAACCTAACCCAAGTTGTGCCTTAACCTAACCCAAGTTGTGCCTTAACCTAACCCAAGTTGTGCCTTAACCTAACCCACGTTGTGCCTTAACCTAACCCACGTTGTGCCTTAACCTAACCCACGTTGTGCCTTAACCTAACCCACGTTGTGCCTTAACCTAACCCACGTTGTGCCTTAACCTAACCCACGTTGTGCCTTAACCTAACCCACGTTGTGCCTTAACCTAACCCACGTTGTGCCTTAACCTAACCCACGTTGTGCCTTAACCTAACCCACGTTGTGCCTTAACCTAACCCACGTTGTGCCTTAACCTAACCCACGTTGTGCCTTAACCTAACCCACGTTGTGCCTTAACCTAACCCACGTTGTGCCTTAACCTAACCCACGTTGTGCCTTAACCTAACCCACGTTGTGCCTTAACCTAACCCACGTTGTGCCTTAACCTAACCCACGTTGTGCCTTAACCTAACCCACGTTGTGCCTTAACCTAACCCACGTTGTGCCTTAACCTAACCCACGTTGTGCCTTAACCTAACCCACGTTGTGCCTTAACCTGCTCTGTAATTGGCATATGACACGTTACATTAATCTAGTGTTGTCTAACCACAACCCTCTGAATATAGTTCGCTACTCGCACCGCCCACCCTCTTGTGTATCGTTTCATGTTCAACACTTCGCAAGTGTTGCTTACTTTTTACATGCTCCCGCTGTACACTGTAATGTGGACGACCGCAGGATGTACATGGCCCCCCCCCCTCCCCCCTGCCTTCGCACGCTGGTCGTTCAGGTGCTTGCGTGTTCAATGCCCTTCGCAGCTGTTCACTGGCATTCGCATGTCGAAGCGCTCAGTCTACGTCGTGGTACGGCCTGTGTCCACTGTCCGCTGATGTCGTAAGCTTAACCCTCACATTGTACTGCACATAGGTCCGTATGTACTGAATGATACGCTGTGGCACATGTGTGACCGTACAACGACTGCGCCCAACAACAGCGAACCATACGGTCCAAATGTTGTGCACTCAGCCACGTGCCGTCTCCCCATAACAGCTACATTGCAGTGTGGTACGCCATAGAGACGTGTGGGAGTAACGGACGCCCTGGATGGCGATCAGCATGAGCCGTCTGTTGATGTAGTGGCGCGTGTATTCAAACGTAGTCGTCTCTTCTCACACAGTGTGATAGCATGGTGCACCGCGTTCCACATCTGCGACATGGTACAGATGCTGGTTGACAGTCGGTCTCGTAATGGACATCGCATACGTAGGGGGGCCACCTCCCACGTGTTCTCTAGTCGTGCACATTTTGTTGCGTGTATGTGGGCAGACGTAGTGTGTCGTGACACCTAACAGACAGGTATGCAATAATCGTTGCATTTGCAAAGTGGGATGGACGTCTACGTTTGCTGGTGACGTTACGCAAATGAACAACTGGTAAACCCATTGTGGTGCGGTAGTTGTTGCTGGAGGCAAATCAGTAAGGGCAAATCTGTGTGTGAAGCGATACGCGGCGGTGGCTGGGTGGGACCGTCCCCGGCCGGTGAGGGGGGGCCGGCCGGCGTGCTGGCCGCGCGGTGCGTGGGCGCACGCGCTACAGCCGGCTGGTGGGGGCGCCCAGTGGCAGGCGCGCCGGCCGACGGACGCGGCAGGCGGCGCAGCTGCGCGCCGGGGCACCCTGCGCGCGGCGCCGGGCGGCCAAAGTGGGTCCTCGCGGGCCCGGTGCGAAGCGCGGTGGACATCTGCAGTGTGCTGGTCCGACTGAGGACTGTGTGCGTTGAGGATGCGCCGCCGCCCGGCACTCGGCGCCGCGACGCCGTCTGCTGCTCGGTCGCCCCAGCGGTTCTCGCTGGTGGT
>NC_064628.1:413252410-413254910 GCF_023864275.1 Schistocerca cancellata
CGCAAGTGTTGCTTACTTTTTACATGCTCCCGCTGTACACTGTAATGTGGACGACTGCAGGATGTACATGGCCCCCCCCCCTCCCCCCTGCCTTCGCACGCTGGTCGTTCAGGTGCTTGCGTGTTCAATGCCCTTCGCAGCTGTTCACTGGCATTCGCATGTCGAAGCGCTCAGTCTACGTCGTGGTACGGCCTGTGTCCACTGTCCGCTGATGTCGTAAGCTTAACCCTCACATTGTACTGCACATAGGTCCGTATGTACTGAATGATACGCTGTGGCACATGTGTGACCGTACAACGACTGCGCCCAACAACAGCGAACCATACGGTCCAAATGTTGTGCACTCAGCCACGTGCCGTCTCCCCATAACAGCTACATTGCAGTGTGGTACGCCATAGAGACGTGTGGGAGTAACGGACGCCCTGGATGGCGATCAGCATGAGCCGTCTGTTGATGTAGTGGCGCGTGTATTCAAACGTAGTCGTCTCTTCTCACACAGTGTGATAGCATGGTGCACCGCGTTCCACATCTGCGACATGGTACAGATGCTGGTTGACAGTCGGTCTCGTAATGGACATCGCATACGTAGGGGGGCCACCTCCCACGTGTTCTCTAGTCGTGCACATTTTGTTGCGTGTATGTGGGCAGACGTAGTGTGTCGTGACACCTAACAGACAGGTATGCAATAATCGTTGCATTTGCAAAGTGGGATGGACGTCTACGTTTGCTGGTGACGTTACGCAAATGAACAACTGGTAAACCCATTGTGGTGCGGTAGTTGTTGCTGGAGGTAAATCAGTAAGGGCAAATCTGTGTGTGAAGCGATACGCGGCGGTGGCTGGGTGGGACCGTCCCCGGCCGGTGAGGGGGGGCCGCCCGGCGTGCTGGCCGCGCGGTGCGTGGGCGCACGCGCTACAGCCGGCTGGTGGGGGCGCCCAGTGGCAGGCGCGCCGGCCGACGGACGCGGCAGGCGGCGCAGCTGCGCGCCGGGGCACCCTGCGCGCGGCGCCGGGCGGCCAAAGTGGGTCCTCGCGGGCCCGGTGCGAAGCGCGGTGGACATCTGCAGTGTGCTGGTCCGACTGAGGACTGTGTGCGTTGAGGATGCGCCGCCGCCCGGCACTCGGCGCCGCGACGCCGTCTGCTGCTCGGTCGCCCCAGCGGTTCTCGCTGGTGGTTTGTATCGCAGTTGTGCAGACGTGTTGGCACGTGCGCTGTGCTGGGAGAGTTCGCTTCGGCACCCACGTGGGGCCTTTGCCCTTCTGTGGCGCTGGCGTTGGAGCTGCCGGTCACCGTAGGTGGCGCGTGTTGTCTCCCGCCGGCAATGCCACGACAGCACGCTCCCGGGCCTCTGTCGGCAGCGGCAAGCTCAGTTGGGAGCACGGGTGGTCGCACCTAAACCGTCTACTCGCCTAACTCCGGGCGATTGCGCCTCTCTCGAACCCGACCAAGTACTTAGGACGGCGCTGCGCGCCGCCGGGACCTGAGAGGGTTTCGAGGTGTATTGTGCAGGGGAGCTCAGCCTCCTCCTGTTTGCAGAATAATTGAGCGGACGCTTGCGTGTTCGCGCGGGCCCCTGGGACACACTCCCGGGCGGCCGGCTGCTCAGCTCTAGTTGACGCAGCTCCCTGGTTGATCCTGCCAGTAGTCATATGCTTGTCTCAAAGATTAAGCCATGCATGTCTCAGTACAAGCCGCATTAAGGTGAAACCGCGAATGGCTCATTAAATCAGTTATGGTTCCTTAGATCGTACCCACGTTACTTGGATAACTGTGGTAATTCTAGAGCTAATACATGCAAACAGAGTCCCGACCAGAGATGGAAGGGACGCTTTTATTAGATCAAAACCAATCGGTCGGCTCGTCCGGTCCGTTTGCCTTGGTGACTCTGAATAACTTTGGGCTGATCGCACGGTCCTCGTACCGGCGACGCATCTTTCAAATGTCTGCCTTATCAACTGTCGATGGTAGGTTCTGCGCCTACCATGGTTGTAACGGGTAACGGGGAATCAGGGTTCGATTCCGGAGAGGGAGCCTGAGAAACGGCTACCACATCCAAGGAAGGCAGCAGGCGCGCAAATTACCCACTCCCGGCACGGGGAGGTAGTGACGAAAAATAACGATACGGGACTCATCCGAGGCCCCGTAATCGGAATGAGTACACTTTAAATCCTTTAACGAGTATCTATTGGAGGGCAAGTCTGGTGCCAGCAGCCGCGGTAATTCCAGCTCCAATAGCGTATATTAAAGTTGTTGCGGTTAAAAAGCTCGTAGTTGGATTTGTGTCCCACGCTGTTGGTTCACCGCCCGTCGGTGTTTAACTGGCATGTATCGTGGGACGTCCTGCCGGTGGGGCGAGCCGAAGGCGTGCGACCGCCTCGTGCGTGTTCGTGCGTCCCGAGGCGGACCCCGTTGAAATCCTACCAAGGTGCTCTTTATTGAGTGTCTGGGTGGGCCGGCACGTTTACTTTGAACAAATTAGAGTGCTTAAAGCAGGCAAGCC